>NC_044206.1:1224122-1250415 GCF_900880675.1 Sparus aurata
TGCAACACTGAAAAAGAGAAACTACAAAAAATATTCAATAACTTCACTATTATTCAGAGTGCAGTGCCACCAAAATCATTCCACACATCAGTGGTCTCCTGCTGGTTATTCTACAATTTTTTTGTTTGGAAAAAATGTGCTTTGCCATAATTTTGGGGAATTTCTATTTGGGAGAAATATTCAATAACACTAATATTCAGTAAGGTGTCACAAAACTCACCTCACTCTAACCCTACTTAAAAAAAAAACTGTTCTGTAATGTAACATTAACTTGATATTGGTATTTAAAAAAATTTTTAATACATAATCCATGTCTTATTATAAATTAGGATGTTATGGTATCAGTCTGAAAGGTAAATCAACACATTTTACTCAGTGGCCTTTGTGCCCCTGACAAAAAAAAAAAAGTGACGGCCAAATGGACTTGCCCCTAAAATGACGAAATTCCCACCCACATGTCATATTTGGCTTTGATTTTGACTGAACATTTGCTCTCACTTTGCATAAAAATATCGGGATATATATCGTGTATCGATATTCAGCCTAAATATATTGGGATATGACTATTAGTCCATATCGCCCAGCCCTACTCCCAGGTCCCTCCTTCTTCCTCTCTGCTGCGCTGCAGCCCTGCCTTCAAAGCCCCTCCCTACAAAGGAGCCTGTCGTGCACCAGCAGGCTTGTAAAAATGGTAACAGAGGAAGCCAGATAACCAAGGTAGCTTATCTAAAAAAAACAACAAAAAATTAAGCCCATTTCTGACCAATACAACTACATTAAAATGACGAGTGCCTCATGCAGGTCACTGTAGATATCCTGAGTAACAAACAATATTCCTCACATCGCGGTAGATGGAGTTACCAGGTTATCATTACCTGGTGCAACGTCATGCTGCCTTTCTGAAGCATGAGTAGCGCTATTTATCTAAACCAATTCAACCATTTCAGAGTGTACCGAACACAAACATTATAACTGCCTGGTCACTTGAAAGACACTTTTGCTAACCAGTAGCCATAAAGACAAAGCTCAACACAGGAGTTAGCATAAAACTCCGGTTGCTAACCGGAGTTGTATGCCAACTAAAGCGTTATAATAGCAACAAGCTATGTAACTAGACTGCAACATCTAAGGTGATATGTGCTATTGCGACTATTACCATAACCACCGCCACCATAGCCTTGTGGTTAAAACACAGAATTAAACATATATCAAGCAGGGGTCCTTACTTGTCCAGCAGAAAAGCGGCCAACTCGGCGTCGCTCTTGAGTCTTTACAAATCCCGCATCTCCGCCACCTCTGAAATGACGCTCCAATATTCATCCTTGTTTTCACACTGGCACAGTCCAATTCTTTCTTTCTACGCTGCTTTTCTTCGTCAGTCTTCTTATATCTTCTCTTTGACGTACACAATAGTGGGGCATTTTTCGGCTCTGTTGTTGTCTATTCTCCAGCACTGTTTACAGTTTGGGCTTGAGCTTGAATGTATTTGACCGGGTAAAAGCAGGCTCTGTGCCTCTGCGGGGGAGGGGCACTGCCCAGGACATGTTGAGTCAGGGAGAGGGGCTGCCAGCAGCGTACGCATGAGAACGACTGACACTTCACAGACACTCCTCTTGGCTCTGATTGGTTTTATTGAGCCGTGAGCGGATTTGGGATTTTTGCAAATCAAATTAGGGCCATTTGGTGGACCTACAAACAATGGATTTTTACACAGCTGACCTGTATCTTATTCTACTGTCAGATCATAATGACAATTTTAGCAAATGAAACAAAAAAATAGTAACAGACTACAGCTTTGTTGTGACTGACCACTTCTTCAGCTGACCCTGACAATGCCATCATCTCCTCCCGCTCCTTCTCCATGAAAGGAATCAGGTAGCCCACTGCCTTCTTCATAACACGAGCCGACTTGATCACCTGGAAAAACACATGGTTTTATTCCTGTTTCAAAATGCTGAAATACAGTGGTGAGCATAGAAATGTTTAATCCAGTTTAAACAACACTAACTGAGTCTGACAGAGATACACAATATTGTTTTTTCCAAAGAAAAAGCAGTTTTGCTATGGATTGAGAAGCGGCGATATTCACGCCAGAGGCCTCTTGCATTCGGGTTGCCATGGAATCAGTGTTGCTATTCAAGGGTAAGAAGTTAAGCCTCTGATCTTCTCTGATAATGTAAACAAGGCTCGAAAAAAGGAGGGAATAAATTCTAAAAAAGAAAAAACAACACGATTGACATTTTAATTTTGTATATAGCATGCTAATAGAAAACCTGTGTCCTAGTGCTGATAATGTAAAGATTTACAATTCCATACATTGTTTTGCCTTCTTAAGATCACTGTAATAAATGTGTCATTAAACTATGTTGTGTCATTGATAAAAAAAAAACCTGTTGAAAAATATGGAACTTTTGTTCTTCTTGTGTCCAAACAGTCAATATAAATGTGTCCTCCTTGCAGTGGGGACAAAAAATGCTGTAAACCCACAACAACAACCAGAACAGAACCACTCCATAAAGTTGCCATGGATTGGAAGTTCTGAAAATACAGCCAAAGGGGTCACATTTGGCATGTGAATAAATAACATCATAGAATCACAGTTTAGACACCTAAGATAGCGACAGAATTTTCTGTCCAACTCACATTGCTGATAAGATAAGAACATGTTTTCACTATGAGAAAAAGGTCAACATCCATCTTTATCAAGATGATCATTAATCAAAGCAGCTAGTTTTTAAATCCATTACTGATGCACATCACATTCATTTTCTTCCTTCATATCAGTAATCAATTACCCAATGTTGTTCTCCAGTCGAGAAAAACAGCTGCCAAACATTATCTAAGCACCGAGGCTGTACAGACATTGGAGAACATTTACCAAATCACAAATGTCATTTTGGCACAGATAGACAAATTACAATCCTATTTTAGGGTAAGCATGGACAAACTTCAATGAACTTTGAGCTATATCACTGTCCAGGCCTCACTGACTTAGATTGATAATGCAACAAAGGTACACACACTAAAATCTAGAAGGAGATTACATCTTACCTGTGGCAAGAACATCTTCCCAGCTCCAAACAGATCTCCAACCACCTTCATGCCATTCATCAGGGGGCCCTCGATGATGTGAAGGGGTCGAGTGTAACGGTCGACCTGAGCCTTACACTCCTCCACATCCTCCACCACATACTTCTCAATACCCTGACAGAAAAAACAGGATGGAGCATTAACGAAGAGAAGACAAGAAATGAAAACATGAAATGGACAACAGGTGAACTGCTAATAGGGGAAGTTATATTAGCTTTTTATACATAAATAATGACTTTTGTCTCTTTATCAGTGTTTACTCATAAAGTTAAAAAACAAGGTGAGAATAGATTTTTAAAGTCAATAATTAAAAATCCCCTCTTTTATGGAAGCGTTTTTGAGCAGTAGGAGACTTTTGGCTGTATAGGGATCTAAAACAAACAAACCTGAGCATCTGGTCAAGAGTGAGGCAGAGACAGTCTGGTTAGTCTCTGGCTTTGCTGTCTCTTCCTGCTCACTATAATCACCAAATTTACAATGTAGTTTCCAATAATTTCCACTTTTTCTGTTTCTCTTGTCAGACAACTGATTTGAGTGCAGCTAAAAAACCGCTAACTGTCAACATTTATCCCAGATAACACATCTGTTTTGAAATAATTCTAAAAGGAAACTTGCCGTCAAAACAGAAAAAAGTCTGCTCGTAACTGTTTCCCACCATCTGTGCATTGTATGCATATCTCAGTTATGGTGATATGATTTGCTGCAACTAAAACATCAAACAGATTTCAAAATTCAAGGCTTCAAAATTTTTATTGGTGAGTAACTGGTTCACTGTCAAGAATAATCAGCCCTGATCGGTTCTGTATTCTCTCCTGATGATGATGGTGATGATGGAAGAAGCTATGCCATTCAGGAGATGCACTGTGTAAAAAGCATAGAAATAAACCACTGCTTGGTTTATTTGAACTTTGTAGACATGTGGACGATGTGATTGGGTCCATTTTGTCTATATTTTCATTTGGCTTTTCAATAAAAGTTTTCAACGGGGGCGTCGTTTAGCTCAGTTGGTGGAGCGCGTGTCCCATGTGCTGAGGCTCTGCAGCGGACCTGGGTTCGACTCCCAGCCTGGGTTCCTTTGCTGCGTGTCATTCCCCTTCTCTCTCCCTGTTTCCTGTCATATCTTCAGCTGTTCTATCAATAAAAAAAAAAACCTTAAAAAAAAAAAAAGTTTTTCAACTAACCCCTCCTTGAATCAGAACCTTATCGTGGTAGAGGGGTTTGAGCACCTGATGAAAGAGCTATGTTGTACTGGGCTTAATGCCCCTGGTAGGGTCTCCCAAGGCAAACAGGTCCTAGGTGACAGGTCAGGCTAAGAACGGTTCCAAAGCCCCTAATGAATACGATACCAACAAGGAAGTGTACGTCGCCCGGAATGGTGTCACCGGGGCTACACCCTGGAGCCAGGCCTGGGGTTGGGGCTGGCCGGGTCTTTGCCCATGGGACCCGGCCGGGCGCAGCTCGAACAAGCGATGTGGGCCTGCCCTCCAGTAGGCTCACCACCCGCAGGAGGGTTCAGAAGGGGCCAGTGCGGTGTGATTTGGGTGGCAGTCGTGGGCGGGGCCCCCGATGACCCAATCCCCGGACGCAGGCTGGTGTGGGCTTGCTTATAGCTCCCCAGCTCAGTCGCCATGTTTTGGAGTTCACCCCGGTGAACGAGAGAGTCGCCTCCCAGCGCCTTCGGGTCGGGGATAGGTTTCTCACTGTTGTTTCCGTATCCGGCCTTCTTGGAGTCCCTGGGAGGGGTACTGGAGAGTGCTCCAATCGGGGACTCCGTCGCTCTACTGGGGGACTTCAATGCTCACGTGGGCAGCGACAGTGTTACCTGGAGGGGTGTGCTTGGGAGGAACGGCCTCCCCAATCTGAACCCGAGCGGTGTTTTGTTACTGGACTTCTGTGTTAGTCACAGTTTGTCCATAACAAACACCATGTTCAAGCACAAGGAAGTCCATATGTGCACGTGGCACCAGGATGCCCTAGGACTGAGGTCAATGATCGACTTCGTAGTCATATCATCTGACCGCCTCAGGAGGGGGAAGCAGTCCTCAACCAACACTGTTTACAGTGGAGTTGGGGAGCTATTGACCTTGACTGGGGACATTGTCGGGCGGTGGAAGGAATACTTCGAGGATCTCCTCAATCCCACTGACACGCCTTCCATAGAGGAAGCAGAGGCTGGGGACTGAGAGGTTGACTCATTCATCACTCAAGCCAAAGTCACTGAGGTAGTCAGTAAGCTCCTCAGTGGCAAGGGGTGGATGAGATCCGCCCTGAGTACCTCAAGTCTATGGATGTTGTGGGGCTGTCTTGGCTGACACGTCTCTGCAGCATCGCGTGGCAGCCGGGGACAGTGCCTCTGGACTGGCAGACCGGGGTGGTGGTCCCCCTATTCAAAAAGGGGAACTGGAGGGTGTGTTCCAACTATCAGCAGGGTCACACTCCTCAGCCTCCCTGGGAAAGTCTATTCCAGGGTACTGGAGAGGAGAATTCGGCCGATAGTCGAACCTCGGATTCAGGAGGAACAATGCGGTTTTCGTTCTGGCCGCAGAACACTGGGCCAGCTCTATACCCTCCGCAGGGTGCTCGAGGGTTCATAGTAGTTTGCCCAACCAGTCCACATGTGCTTTGTGGACTTGGAGAAAGCATTCAAATGTGTCCCTCGTGGCATTCTGTGGGAGATGCTCCGGGACTATGGGGTCGGAGGCCCTCTGCACAGGGCTGTACGATCCCTGTACGAACGGAGCAGGAGCTTGGTTTGCATTGCCGGCAGTAAGTCAGACCTGTTCCCACTGGATGTTGGACTCCAGCAGGGCTGCCCTTTGTCACCGGTTCTGTTCATTATTTTTATGGACAGAATTTCTAGGCGCAGCAAAGGGGGGTCTGGTTCGGGAGCCACTGGATTCCACGTTTGCTTTTTGCGGATGATGTTGTCTTGTTGGCTCCTTCGAGCCAGGACCTCCAGCATGTCCTGGGGTGGTTTGAAGCCGAGTGTGAAGCGGCTGGGATAAGAATCAGCACCTCCAAGTCCGAGGCCATGGTTCTCGACCGGAAAAAGGTGGCCTGCCATCTCCGAGTTGGGGGAGAGCTCCTGCCTCAAGTGGAGGAGTTTTAGTATTTTGGGGTCTTGTTTACGAGTGAGGGAAGGATAGAGCGCGAGACTGACAGGCGGATCGGTGCAGCGGCCGCAGTAATGCGGTCGTTGTATCGGTCTATCATGGTGAAGAGAGAGCTGAGCCGAAAGGCAAAGCTCTCGATTTACTGATCAATCTACGTTCCTACCCTCACCTATGGCCATGAACTTCGGGTCATGATCGAAAGAGTAAGATCCCGGATACAAGCGGCTGAAATGAGTTTCCTCCGCAGTGTGGCGGGGCGCTCCCTTAGAGATACGGTGAGGAGCTCGGAGTAGAGCCGCTCTCCTCCACATCGAGAGGAGCCAGCTGAGGTGGCTCGGGCATCTTGTTTCGGATGTCCTTGTGACACCTCCCTCGGGAGGTGTTCCTGGCATGTCCCGCCGGGAGGAGACCCCGAGGAAGACCCAGGACACGCTGGAGTGACTATGTCGCTCGGTTGGCCTGGGAACGCCTTGAGATCCTCCCAGAAGAGCTGGAGGAAGTGTCCGGGGAGAGGGAAGTCTGGGTTTCCCTGCTCAGGCAGCTGCCCACGCGACCCGGCCCCGGAAAAAGCGGAAGAAGATGAATGGATGGATGGGTTTCAACTATGTCTTTTTTCAGTTTAGCACCACACTTAAAATCTTCATCAACCTACATCAGTCTGTTTTACCTGCAACCTCAGACTAACGTTTCAATGCCTTTCTTCGTGATCTGTGGTGTGAAAGCATCTGCTCAGATCAGAAGTGTGCACTCTGCTAATTAGGTCTGAGAATTAAACAGTTTGAAAAATCTCCCACAAATCTGATCTAATCGTCATATATCTTACCTTAATGAGAGCGTACTCCAACCTTTCCTCCACACTTCCCTCTCTCCACTCATCTGTCTGAACCACCTTCTTCCCTCCTTTCACATTGTTCTGTCAACAACAACAGTGAGGTCAAAAGCTGTCAACCAAACTAAAGTGACAACAACCTGGTATATCATTTGTATGTGTGTTCGTACCTGTGCATAGGCCAGTAGTTTCTCAGTAGCATCATTGTCTCTGTTCCAGATGAGGTTTTCACACAGAAGGAGCAGCTGTTTATCTATGTCATCATAGACTGGAAGGTTCCCAGCATTCACTATACCCATATCCATCCCAACCTGAGGTACAAACACATTGTGATTCACTCAAATTTACTGCTCAAATACTGAGTATTGTTATAAATATATCTAAGATTTCAGATACACTGCATGAGTTCAGCTAATGCAGAAACACTTTAACCCTATTTTAACCCAGACTTGAGCTTTCTTCGGCTTAGACTTAGAGCCACCATTCCAACACAACTGACGTGAATGCAATATCATTGGTGGCATTCAAAACAGCATGCACCACTCCTCGGTAAGGACAGCTGTTTGGCAGTGTAACCTTGATAGCATGGTAGAGAAATGCTCCGTGCATAGCTTCTCTGATAGCCTCCATCCCTCGGAAGGAGAATGACAGGTTGGATAGACCTCCACTGACCCTGGCTCCTGGTAATGTCTCCTACACGCACGCAACACAAACACACACAAACACACATACACACACACCATTTGTGACTCAATTCAAACTTGCGTATTTTCCAGTTCCAGTATTTTTCTTCTTGTAACTGCTGTGTTCTACAATGACTGAAGCAGCTTTTCAGAAAAGAATAGGTACATTTAAAACCTTGTGTGGAAATCAAAAGGCAGGGAAAAGAACAACAGTTTAACCTCTTAATGAACGCCCCCATTTTAAGGTTCTTTTTCCAAAATGACATACCGAAATTAAAAGCATGACCGCTCCCACATAGTTAGAGATTCAGGGATGTGCTTGGTACCATTGGAAAGGTAACACCCTCAAGTTTTTTCTAGAAGTGTAAGTGTGATTCTATGACATACTGACACAGAGTTTGGAACACAGGTTTTGGTTTCCGTCCAAACACAAGGGTGTTCCTATGTTGGAACCGTGTTCCTTAAGGGGTTATGGGTTAAATATATGAGATTTCCATCATCAAGACAGCAGAGAATTATGTCACACTTGCCCTCTGTGTGTTCTAATCCGAGTTTCTCTGCTCTTTGTTTTCCCTCACAGAGATGGCCACATGTGCTTGTTAGTCCCTCTTTTCCTTCCAGCAGCCATTTTCAACATGGTCGCCGGGTCAAAATTGACTCATATTACAGCTAAGAAGTACACTCAAATATGTTTCTTAAATTTTAAAGTAGCGTCATAGGCTATGCAGTAACAGAATCTTGATTTATATGTGATAACTAGTTCAACGATTTTAATAGACTCTGGTAAACCATCGAGTGAACGAAACGATCATTGTTTTAGTCTGAAATGCTGGTGCTCTGCTGCTATATTTAGTGGTTGTTATTGTCGTATATATAACTTTTTAAGTATTCCTATGTAAATCATATAGATGACAGGCTTGTAAGAAAAAAACACCTCCAAAAGCACAGAAGTTTAAATTGGCAAAGCAAATGTACATGAATTAAATCGCATTCCTGCTATAGATAGCATTCAGTAACTTGGGCAAGGAGCTAGCCAGGAAGTTGAACAACCTAATCCGGGTTTTTGGCATTGATTTCAGCCTGTCAGGTAGTGGATGCTTCCTTACAGACTGTGTAGAGCTTTAAACAACCTCAATAAATGAAATGGTTGGTTACAGGTATCAGACAGGAGATTACTGAGGGAGTATCTGAGAAGAGTCAAGGACACTGAGGCTGGTTTAAGGTTCAAGTTGGGAATTAATTTGACCTTTAACAGGGAACAATGAACAGTAGCAGATGTTTCATGTTTGATTATTTGATTGCGAAAATTACTATTTATATAATTATTACTGGCATAAAGTGGTGATTGGTTGGATTTACATGAATTCTTCTTGCAGTTGATGGGTGCATTACCTTGATAAGTTTGGTGGCTCTGATGAAGTTGATGGCGTAGTCACTGTGTTCCTCCATGCCTGTACCGATGGTGAGAATGTTGGGGTCAAAGATGATGTCATTGGGGTCAAATCCTACTTTGCTGACCAGCAGTTTGTAGGCCCGAGTGCAGATCTCCACTTTACGGTCTGTATCTGTGGCCTTGAGAGGACAGCACACTTGTCAGCACATGTGGGTTTGATTTCGTGTAACGGTATGTGTGGTTGTCGGTGTGTGTTTGCCTCCTCACCTGCCCCTCCTCATCAAAGGCCATGACAACGACAGCAGCTCCGTAACGCTGCACAGTGGCAGCTCTGAGTAGGAACTCCTCCTCTCCTTCCTTCAGACTAATACTGTTGACTATACACTTTCCCTGACAGCATTTCAGTCCAGCCTCAATCACTGAGAAGTTAGACGAGTCAATACACAGAGGAACCTGGGGAGAAGAGGGAGAGGCTCAGTGTATGTTTCTGATGTACTGAACAGGTTAATTCCTACGTTAGTTATTAACAGGTTCATATGCTAAGTTAACACTTTTAATGAAAGTACACAACTTTAAGTGTCTGCACCCAGTGTCTACTGAGGAACCAGAATCACGTTTGGTGATGTCTTTTTTATGCTCAAAATTGATGTCCAGGTGACATCCTTCAAGGATTTCAAATTAAAGTTGTTTTGGACAATGCTCTTTAATCACAATTATAGATGTCAGCTTCTGTGGTTTAAAATTCAAGTTTGTATGATAATGCAGGCTATTGCTCTAAGGTTGGATGACCAAAGCAGAGTAATCAGTAAAACTGATTTATTTTAAATCAGGTTTCTTAACAAAACTTTCAAATCTTATACCATGTTTCGGTTACTGAACATTGGAGCAACAGCTTAACCAGTGAACGTTTGAAGACCAAAACATGGTATTCGGTAAAGCTGAGTAAATGAAGACAGGATGGGATTCAGTTAATAAGGACTTAAGGACTTTTTAATCAAATTATTAATATGTGTTTGCTCAGTGGGTGATAGTACATGTTGTAAACAAGTTGAAGTGGATACACAGTATCAAATTTGGAAATGGAAACAAATCTGTATTCACTTACTAGCACCACACACATGCGCCACCACACAGGGTCACACACTCAAGCCCCTGATGCAAAGCAATGCTCAAACAAAAAACAAGATAAGACAAGTCTGCAACCATGCTAAGAACTCTATGAGGCTGTACTTAGGTACAACAGTGTTTGAGCTAAATGCTACTGTCAGCATGTTAACATTCTCACAATGACAGTGATAACACACTGATGTTTAGCAGGTATGACGATTACAATGTTCACCAAGTGAGTTTAGCATGTTAGCATGATAACATTAGCTAATTAACACAAAACACAAGCTGAGGCTGATGGGAATGTCATTAGTTTGCAGGTATTTTATCATAAACCAAAGTATTTTAACCTGATGCTGGTGCTAGAGGAAAAGTCAGTCACATTTCCTGAATGGGACATGAATACATATAATGAATCTTAAGACAATCCATCTGGATCCAAGTGGTGAATCAACTGACATTGCCATCACTACAAAATTCGGGTGTCAATTTCTGTAATCTACCCAAATATGGTAACATGGCCAAAAAAATCTTATTGAGAAACTTGGAGTGATCGTTTCCACTGCCTTTAAAACTCCTACCCGTGCAATGTCTGGCTCTGACGCAACAAAGTTACAAAATCGGGCCATGGCTGATGGCCCCTCCAGCATCCCCTCATCCATGTTTATATCCAGGACCTGGGCACCCAACTCCACCTGGGCCTTAGCAATACTTAGAGCCTCCTGGACAACCACAGAAAAGCACAAATATACAGTTTCACAAAAATCCTGAATTTCTATTTGCTATAGAACCTATGCTCATGATTTGACCATCATTTCTGAAAATTAGAAAATAATATTACTAAAAAATAGTTTTGAAAAAAAAGAAAAACCTGTCTCACCTCATAGTTTTCTGCCATGATCAGCTTGGCAAACTTGCGTGACCCAGCCACATTGCAGCGCTCACCGATGTTAACGAAGTTGGTGTAAGGGCCAATCCGGAATGGCTCTAAACCTGGAAAGAAATTTGTATCACATCCTGCATGTTGAACAAAAAGGAATAAGCAGAGAGGAGGGGCTCTTCTATAGCAGGACAGGTGCTTTTCAGCACCAATACCTACTTTTAAAAAACTTTCACAAACTCCCATATCTAAAACTATGTTTGATTTGGACTCGAGCAGGTCTTGACCTGCGGCCAAACATGTCTCGACCTGCAAGCTCCCTATTGTTTTTGTAGTGATGACTTTTTGGTCCCAAATGATCGCATTTTTCACTGCCTGAACTACCCAAAACTCACCAAACTTGGAATATAAGTCACACCTGGCGGATCTATTGTCGTTGAGAATTTCCACTACTAGGTGCCGCTATAGTCAAGGAAGGTGCATTTTGGCTTATAACTCCCATACACTTTGGCGCACATTCACACAAAAACTTTATATCCACATGTTCAGTGAATTGTGCTGAATCACACCCATTTCCGCCTCCATTCTTTTTCACAAGTTTACGAATGTCACAAATCTACTTTTTCGAACTCCTCCCAGGTGTTTTCACAAAACTGCACACAGCATCTGTCGACCCTCCTGACAAAAAGTTATCAAAATATTATTTTTATATATATTTTGATATTTCAAACAATACTCTAGTCATCAAATAACAACTTCCTGCAGATTTCGTTCCAAACAGGAAGTGTTCCATATCTCCACATTGATGTGTCTGAATGACATGAAATTCAGGTCACTTCTAAGCCCCTAAGGCTCTGTGCAAAATTTTGCCACAAGGTGACGCTTTTTAAATACAAGTATTTTATATCTCCACATAGGTCGGTCGGATTAACACGAAACTTGGTATAATTATTGCCAATGCCCTTCTGAGGATATCTGACGAAAGATTTACCAATCCGCCACTAGGTGGCGCTCTGGTGGCAGTCTAATTAAATATTTGGCACTGTGCCCACACCATAACACTTATGTCATTGAAATTCATAGGGGTGGTATAGACCGGCCCCTGTAACTTACACACCAAAAATGACCAGCAGGTGGCGCTATTATCATCATCACACAGTTTGACAAAGAACTCCCACATAACAAGTCGCACATATTTAAAACGTATACCTATGCGTTCCCTGACTTTAGCTGAATTTCATGATGTAGGCCACACCCACTTTCACTGTAAATCTCCATTCGCAAAATTGCTAAAAATGAAAAACTCCTCTAGGCGATTTGACCAATTTGCACCAAATTTTGTATGTAGCATCCGTGGACCTTCCTGCCAAAAACTTATCAAAAGAACTGCGATAGTGCAAAAAACGCCCAAAATATAAAACAAAAAAATTCCTGAACATTGTGTTCAAAACAGACAGTCTTGCATACTTTGATCAAAAACAAATAGCAGCATGCCCCAACGGCAGCACGCCTGGATGAGCATGGACTGCGAGGGCTCGTTTATCGCTGCTTGCAGCTTTAATTGGCTTTTATGTTTGAAACATGGCTTTTCATATAAGCCTGTTTCAAATAGGGACCTGTTATTTTTGTAGATAAGATAACTATTCAGAATCTACTGTACTTCAAGTCATTGGATGACATTCATTAATCCATATTCATTATCAACTAGAAGAACCAGTATTTTAGAAATTCTGATGCAAGTCTCCCTAAACACGAGATTCACACATAAATATTACAAACTGTAAGTTTTAATACCTGACAGCAGCAGGTTGTCTTGATAAATATCAGCAGCAGGGACTCTTGGTTGGCAGTGTCTGACTGCTTCAGCTATGGCTCTGTTTGAAGAGACAGAGGGTTGGGAAACATATTTAAAATTGTTCAAAGTTGCATAAAATTTAAAAGAATCAATTGTCTTGACAGAAAGATGACAATGACCTGATGTGTCCTGGAGTGGTCCCACAACAGCCACCCACAATATTCACTAATCCATCCATAGCAAACTCCTGCAGACAAAAGTTCAAACAAACAAGAATCAGGTTGACTTTCTTTGCACACATTTATCTTTTTTTTTTAAATTTTCAATGTAACCTGGATAGTCTCTTGAAACCAATATCTTGTTTTGGAGAGTGTTCAGGCAAAAGAAATGGCACACAACCAACACACACACACAGAGAAAAGAATAAAGAAACAATAAAACACACTGATGTGTATGGCTTTAAGTGTACAATCATAAGAATAGTTCTACATTTTTAGGAAAATGTGCTTGTTAGCTTTTATTTTGATGAGATACAATGAAAAGATGAATATCACATTAAAACATGGTAAACAGTCCTGCTGCTCAGATCAGGTTATCTTGCGAGGCAGAAGGATTCACAAGATGACGAGAGGATCCATCCCTGATTTGCTTTGTAGCCTTCCCAGAATATATAGCAGAGACATTAAGGGATATTTTTTGAAGCACAATGAATGTTATCCGGGTGACCTTGTTCACTATCACCACCTCCTCTCTGACACCTCAACTGTATCAGCAGCCAAATCTGCCTTCTACCTGTCAAACCTGTCTAAGTCCTCTGCTTCCAACTCCAGAAAAACTATTCTCTTAGTCCTCTCCTCTTCTTACCCCTCCCCCCTTTTCCTTCCTCACTGCTGATGACTTCCTTTACCAAAAAAATAAACGACTACCCGTGCCACCACCTGTTACCTTGCCCTAATTCGCTCCTCCCTTCTCCAAAACATCTCACACAACATCTTGCCATTCCTCACCACCCTGATCAACTCCTCCCTCACTTTAGGCCTTATTCCAGCTCCTTTCAAGACAGCTACAGTAAAGACACTCCTAAAGAAACCACCCTAGACTCAGCTGACATCTGAAACTACAGACCTGTATCTCTTCTTTGGTTCCTCTCTAAAACCTTGGAACGCACTGTCTACAAACCAACTGTCCTATCTATCACAAAACGACCTCCTTGACACTAATCAGTCAGGCTTCAAGCATCTCCACCTTAAAGACGAACTGCTGTGTAATTCACACAGAAAGCCAGTGCTGCGGCTCCTAAAGAGGCGTGACGATACGCGTCATGATGATGACGTTTGTGTTTTTTCAAGGTGTTTTCCCGGTGTCCTCCTGTCAATCTAAACCCACTGATGGTTTATAATCATATGGATGCTGTTATAATGTGTTGTGATTGAGATCTTGACCCACCAAACATCCTGAAAAGTGACAAAGTTAAGTTTTTCGCTCTAAATTACATAATCACTAGGGCTAAAATGATTCATCGAGTTACTCGATTAACTCGATTATAAAAATTTGTTGAGGCAAAAACTCTGCCTCGAAGCCTCGTTAAATTCCTATGACGCGTACTATATGCACAGGGATCTGATTGTTCCACACAAACCGTTGTTCAGGAAGCACACCCACTTAACGGGAAGAAGCTCGGCTAAACGCTCATGATAATCATTTTGACCGAATCAAAACTAAATTCCGACACCAAGCAACTAAAGGAGCATGTAGAAAAAACATGCTAATGGCGCATGTCCGAAAAATCGGCGTTAGCGATTACGCTACTTCATGCTAACGCTACATACAGCATGTCATATGAAGGCTGGGACTCTACAAATTTCAACGGTATACGTCTCATCACTCTGCGCCCAAAACTCACTGAAACAGCCGCCGAAGAAGAGCAAAAATAAACATCACTTTATACAGACATGATCATGAATTACGTGCTACATTGGCTGTTTTGTGATCATAAACTCTGTTGTAGTGCATTACACTGCCTCCACCGGCTAATCCAATGTGTCTGTGTCACTTTGAAATGATTCCTAACAGTTCAGGATAAGTTTCGGTTCAAGGAGGACACGTATAATGTGGAGTAGGTAGGACCCTAGTCTTCGCACACAGTGTATTTGCCTCCTTGTGCTTGGCGGATTAGTGTGGTTATCATGGATTTGGGGACTGCACGTCGATTCTATTGGCTCTGACGGTTCGATAGAGGTGTCAATCATCCAAATTGACCAATGGATTCCCAAAATGTCGCTAAGTCTAACCTGTCATGGGTGATTGACAGATCCGCCCCCATTAAGCACCAAAACACAGAGGGCACAGCAGAGAACACTTTCTACATGTTGTTATTTTTTTTGTTGGAATGAATACCTCTGTTTTTTTGAGAAATGCTTGATCATTTTACAGCCACATCATTTTCGTTATGCATTATTTGTTTTGGTTGTTTAAAAACGCAAAAAAAGTAAATTATCCGATTAATCAATTAATCGATCGATAAAGTGCTAGATTAATCGATTACAAAAAGAATAGATAGCTGCAGCCCTAATAATTACCATCAGTAAACTGGACGCTGTCTGACACTGTCACTCATTGGGAGGAGGCTGTTTTCTGGGGGAAAGTTCATTGAAGTCTTGGTTGGGAGGGCTGACCATCGCATTGATTTTTTTCAACACAAACACTTGGTGAAAGTAAGTTTTTTGGGCATAAAATGTGACAAAGAGTCTGTAGAACAGACAGGAGGACAGACGCTTCTCTGGGTATATCTGCGGTATTTTCCTCATACAAGTTACCAAAGACAGTTACTTTACCTTCAAATATTCTTCAGAAAGGACTCTAAAGAAGAGGTAAAAAAATTTATTCTCAAAACAGAAGAAAAAATATAATCTTTGGATATATATTTTAATTCAAAACAACTAGCTAACAGTCAACTAGCTAGCTGTCAACTGTGTAACCTAATATCAACTGCTAACTCGAATACTACCTGCCACTGTTCCCAACATTTACAAGGAGAAAGAGCGCTAAAGACGATAACAGAAGCGGTATCCTATGAAGAAAAGAAAAAGAACAAACCAAAAAATACTGTGTTTAAAGACTTAAAAAGCAAAGAAAGTAAACAGTTAGCCTAGCCTCCTGTGGGTTAAACTAGTGACCGCCATGGAAACTGGTCAGAAGGCAGCTAACAGGACAGAGAGCAGGGAGGTTGGATACCCTGCTAAATGTAAGAGTGCAGCAGCTAGGGAGAAACACAAGGACAAGACACTACGGGAAAATCCAGAGGTCCTCTTCACTGACTACACCCAACACAAAGAAGGAAGGAAGAAGAACAACCTCATATTCTTCACTGACTCCATCTACATCTGGGAAGATACTCTGTGCAACAATTATGCATATGTATCAAGAGAGGGCATCGGCTCAGGAGGCAGATTAAAGATCTTTAAAGATGAACAGCTTGACAAGGATGAACCCCTGCTCACCATCACTTACTACACCAAAGGAAAGATCCTGGTCTAGGGGAATGAAACCAACCTGGAGACCTTTGAAGAGGCATTCTCCTTGTTAAAAGCTAAGGTGAACACCAAGAGGATCAATGTCCCCTCTGACAGTGAAGATGATGAGAGCCCAACAGAGAACCCCACCACCTTATCCATCTCTGCCCCTCCCATACCTGCCAGCTCCACCAACCAGTTAAAGGAGAGTATGGCCCTGCTGGAACTGGACTTTACTGAATTCAAAGAGCTGACCCAGGCCAGGCTGTCTGACCGCCAAGACAGCACTGTGCAGCAGCTTCATGAGGAACTCCAGCAGCTCAAGAAAGACAACCAAGCCTTGGCATCTGACCTCAGAGGAAGTATAGAGGCACTAAAACAAGAGAAAAGTGTGCTCTGTGCTCAGTTGGCCAAAGTAAAGGAGGATGCTGAGAATAGAGAAAAGAGCCTCGCCAGGAAAGTCCAACACCTGACAGACCAACGCTCGGCAGTCCCCACAGTGACAACCACAGAGACACAGACTCTCCCTGCAAGTGTCCCAAACCACTGCATTGTCTCTGGCCCAACGTCTCTGCTCTGCACCCAGCCCAACAACACCCTGGCAACTCCTGATACACCCACACAACCAGCCACCAACAGCCAGCTCTGCCCATCCCAGCTGCCCTCCACTCAGCCAGCTCTGCCCATCCCAGCTGCCCTCCACTCAGCCAGAAGAACAAGCTCCACAAGTGGTCCTGCTGGCTGACTCAAATGGAAAATTCCTGGACACAACAAGCTTTTTCCTGGTAAAAAGGTGCTGTCGAAACGCTGCAGCACCACAGGCCAGGCAATGAAGCTGTTGAAGAGATCCTCAGGAGCCCTCAATACCTGGTGATCCACACAGGAACAAATGACCTGCACAGCCTCTGAAAGGACACTGCTGAGACAGTGAGGAAGATGGCAGAGCAGGCCAGTAAGGAATTCCCTGACACCCGCATTGTGATCTCCACCCTGTTACCTAGGACATACGCCCCTCCTCATGTCATCCATGATATCAATATGGAGATCAGAAGAGGATGTGCCACCTTACCCAACATCCACCTGGCCCTCCACCCAACCATTGGCACCTGGGACCTACGTGATGGACTCCATCTTCCCAAAGAGAAGGTGAAGATCTTTGCAAAGACCATCAAAGACACGGCCCTAGGACGCCCTCTCTTCTACAAAAACCTTCAGAGACCATCCAAGACCTCCTTTTTTTCCTCACCACCCCAGGATCATCCCCCATGATGTGAGGAGACACAACAGCTCAGCCTGGAACTCCCCACATGCCCACCACCTCACCACAGTGAAACACAACCAAAGGCGGCTACTTCCCCCCTCATCAGTCCCTGCCCACCATCCCCTTTTACAGCATCGGCAGCAGAACTATGCAGTGGCACCTGCCCCTGGTCCGCCTCTCCATCTACAGCAACAGAACTATGCAGCAGCACCTGCCCCTGGTCCACCCCCCCATCCACAGCGGCAGAACTATGCAACAGCACCTGCCCCAGGTCCACCTCTCCATCCACAGCGGCAGAACTATGCAACAGCACCTACCCCTGGTCCACCTATGCTGCAGTTGTAGCCCAGCCTACTGCCACAGTCCCTCCCCCTGCTACCTCTGAGCTGGGATACATCAGGGAGATGCTGCACACCCTGTGCACCCGGCTTCTGTCCAGCTAAGATATACATATTCAGAGCACTTTCCCATATCAGTAATATGGAAATACATTATTAGTTAGTAATAGTAATAATAGCAATAGTCGTATCCAGTACAATGATAATATTAGTAAAAATAGTACATAGATCCATGGAATATATATGAAATCACTATTTAGTATTATAAATGTATAGAGAGTTGTAGGTATTTTAATATTTGTCTCACTATAAGGTTCATTTTTTTGTTTTCTTATGCGTTCTTTTCATATAAGCTGTTGGAATATTCAGGGTCTCCACTCCTCAACCTTTGAGCTAAAGAGCGGAAACACTGAATTCAAGAAATCTATCAAAGACGTTGATATACATAATTGTATTGACAGAAACATGGTATCAAAATGATTTGCTCACTCACTGTCCTCCAGGATATAATGAAGTCATGGTGCCCTCTGTAAAATTAAAGAACATACACAAGGGCAGAACATCGGGGGGGGGGGGGATCTTGGTGTGGTATAAAGGAGATCTTTGCCATCAGATCTCACCAGTAAAACGGGGTAAATCACACATTTGGTTGAGATTAGATCAAACCCTAGGCATAACTGATAGGGATCTATATCTCTGTGCAATTTATATACCCGCAGTAGATTCTCCTTATTTTGAAGAAGACATCTTTGACACTCTCCATTCAGAAATTGCCTACTTCCAGGCCCAGGGAAACGTGCTTCTAACTGGAGATCTGAATGGACAAACAGGAATTGAACCTGATTGTCATGGACCCACAGGGCAACAACATGTATTTGGTCAGGACCCCCTGTTTACCACACCAACCATCAACCGTCAGAACAACCTTGACACTGAAATAAATCAAAGTGGCAGGGAGATAGTGCTTCTCTGTCGGGCCTCAGGCCTGTACATAGTTAATGGTAGGTTCAGAGGGAACTCTTTAAGGAGATTCACATACTCCTCAGCTCTTGGGTCTCGTGTAGTAGACTATGCAATCACTGACATGGACCCCTCCACTATCAGTGCATTCACTGTCAGAAAGCAATCCCCCCTTTCAGACCACAACCAAATAAATATGTTCTTGAAACTCTCAGATCAAATGAGTGACACAAAAAGGGAACCCAGTAAGCTGTTTAAATTAAATCCTACCTACAGATGGGAGCCAGACAGTGGAGACAAATTCATCATGGCCTTGAATTCACCGGATCTGATGAATGACATGTCAATATATGACCAAAAACAATATGTCTCTACCAGAGATGGTGTAAACAAGGCACTGATGATATCAATATGATATTTCATAAGGCAGCTTTAAAAGCTGACCTCATAAAACAAAAACGGAAGCCTGTTATAAACACTGAGAAATGGTTCAATAAATAATGCAAGACCATCAGAAAGACCTGAGAAAAATAGCAAATGAAAAACATCACCAACCTAACAACCCAGCCCTATGCATTAGATACAATGAAATTTTAAAGAAATAGAAATGTACAATTAGGAACAAAAAACAAAATTATACTCACATGAAACTTGAAGATATTGAGAATGCCATTATCAGAATCAATTCTGGGAGATGTGGAACAAGTTCAACATAAAGCAACAGACATTACCCATCCAAAATGGTGACATCTGGAGAGCACATTTTGAAAATCTGTACAGAGACTTACCAATAAATCAAATCAATTCAGATCAACATATGATACAAGAAAAACTCCAAACATTAGAAAAAACAATTAAAGACAACCAAAATCCCCTTGATTTCCCAATTACTTGGGAAGAATTGACAACACAACAAAATCTCTCCAGCCGAGGAAAGATTGTGGTCCAGACAGCATTAAAAATGAAATGCTCAAATGCAGCACCCCAGAGATGCAGGGTGCAGTGTTGAAGTTGTTCAATATTGTACTACAGTCAGGATGTTTTCCTGACATCTGGCAAGATAAGAGTGGGGACAAATCAGACCCTAATAACTACCGTGGCATCTGTGTCAGCAGCTGTCTTGGTAAACTATTCTGCAGTGTTCTCAATAAAAGAATACTAGATTTCCTTTAGGAACACTCCATCTTGAGCAAAAGCCAAATTGGCTTCCTCCCAAAACACCACACCACCGACCATGTATATACCCTTCACACCTTAATTAACAAACATGTACACCAAACAAAAAATGGTAAAATATTCACTTGTTTCACTGATTTCAAGAAAACTTTTGACTCTATTTGGCATGAAGGGCTCTATTACAGGCACCCCCACTGTGGTATAGGGGGCAAAATGTATGATCTGGTCAAATCAATTTATTCAGAAAATATGTGTGCTGTCAAAATTGGACACAAACAAACTGACTTCTTCACCCAGAGAAGAGGTGTGCGCCAGGGCTGCAATTTAAGTCCGACTCTATTTAACGTGGATATCAATGTGCTGCTCCTGGCCTCTCCCACCTAGATAGAGAGGTGAAGTCTCTATTTTATGCTGATGACCTTGTTCTACTGTCTCCTACTGAACAAGGACTACAGCAACAGCTGGACATAGTAGAAAAGTACTGTCAGAACTGGGCCCTGGCAGTAAATATAAAGAAAACTAATATCATGATCTTTCAAAAACACCCCAGATGTCAGGAGAACAAACACCAGTTTACCATAAATAAGCATGTCACTGAACATAGCATGAGTTATACCTACCTTGGTATAACCATCACAGCATCAGGGAGTTTCAACATGGCAGTGAATACACTAAAAGAAAAAGCCTTGAAGAGCCTTGCATGCAATTAAGAGAAAATGTTATAATTTCCAATTTCTGGTCAAAATCTGGCTTAAAATATTTGATAGTGTCATCGAGCCCATTGCGCTGTACAGTAGTGAAGTATGGGGTCCACTCAGTCATCAGAGCTGTACCCGCAGGGAAAAACATCCAACAGAATCCTTACATGCATAATTCTGCAGATACGTCTTACAAGTACACAGAAACACACCAACAAATGCATGTAGAGCAGAATTAGGCAGATACCCACTAATAATCAACATTCACCAGAGAACACTGAACTTTTTTAACCACCTGAAATCCAGCCCCCGAGTCACCCTCCACTCCAAAACCCTCCAAATTCAAGAGCTGAGCCCAGAAAAGAGTCCCCTATGTCAGTTGGTACTGAGGCTAACTGCCCCCTGTCACAGTCTGACCAGCCTCACAACAACACTGCTCTCCAAACACCAATCAGAGTAAAGCAAATTATAACACAATGTAAAGAAACCTATCTGGAACAATGGAAAGAAGTAACCAAAAGCCAAAGTAGATTAGAATGTTATCTGGCCCTAAAAAGAGATTATGAACTAGCAGAATATCTCTCTACTGTCAGAGATTGAAAGCAGATACAGATCCTGACCAGGTACAGGCACAGTGACCACAAACTGACAATCCAAACAGGAAGACACAAAAAATCATGGCAACCAAAAGAAAACAGAACATGTGGTCACTGTTCGACAGGTGAGGTTATGGGCATAGAATACTGCCATATAAAACATCAAGCAATAAAACATCCGCGCGCACAAATCAAACATCCGCGCACACATTTTTTGTCCCCGAGCGCTTTTCCAAGCACTCGCGAGCTATTTTTTATCCTCCTCTCCGCACTCGGAAAACATTTTTTTTAGTGGGCGGTTTTTGTCAGTAAGGGGGCGGGCCTTGGGGGCATGCCAATTACCATTGTATCCCCGAATAATTGGTTGAGCGTATTTGGCGAGCGTATTCGCCAATCGGACAGCAGGGTACGGCAACACCACTAGGACAAACGGGACAAACCACACAGCCCTGAATGCCTGAATGACAAGTATTGTGATTTGGTGTCTTGACTTGAATGTTTGCAAAATGTCACAGAGAGCAATTTGTCTGACTGCTGTCTTTTCTTTCCTCCATCATTGACATTAATCTGATAAGATGCTGAAAATTTTTTGTAACTTGGACCCTGTTGCACACAGACATTTTTTATTTTGGTAAAACTTTTGTTCATATTCTCGATCTAGGCTACTTCTTTCTCCCTGAAACTTATAAACGTTTTATCAAAAAAATAAAACAAATAAAAAATTTAACGTAATAATAATAATAATAATAAAGATAGAAGGCCTGTAGTTAATAATAGGCGTCAGCAACTCTCGATATGAGAGCAGCACATAAGCCTATGTCCAGATGCAGATGTGTGTCAATATAGTAGGCTATTTCTCTATATGGGAGAGGCTTTTATTTAATTTGTTATTCTGAAGTTTATTAGTGTGAATGCTGCAAGCATTATTAGTGGGCTGTGCTCGCCAGCCCACTATGGACACCTCTATAGCAGAGCTATAGGTGTCCATAGTGGGCTGTGCGGAGCACAGCCCACTATTTTTTGGTACTTTTCACGCCCCGCACCGTTGAGCGAATACCAACAAAAAATACATCAAAACGTGCGGCTCGGGCTGACTCGGTATGCTATTATTTTTCTCAGGAAAATATGAATTTTTCGCGACATACGTCGCGAAAAACTGCGACAAATGTCCCATAAGGAATGAATGGGACGAGGTCAAAAAAGTCGCAAATCTGCGATGTTTTTCAAACATCTCCTGCTCGGGCATACGTTCACGTGGAAACACCATTCCAGCTTTAAAATGTAGGCACAAGTCCTGAGTATTTTTGTTGTATTTGAACTTTTTTCCTACGATGTGTAGTTTTTGAACTGTGACCCTTGAATGGCGATGAGTGATTTTGGAGAAATTCAGGGTTTTCAATGAGTGTGTATGGCGGAATGTTCGTGCAGCACAGTGGAGAGGACCAACTGACAGAGTGAACGAGATTCAAAAATTCGCTCAGAGATTTTCTCTTTCCGTGACGATCCTGGCCACAAATTAGGCTCAAAAACAGTGATACTTTCCAGAGTTGTAGCCACACTTGTCTTCTTTCTCCCAATGTGTCCACTTTATCGGTAGGATTTACAGTTTTTGAATTATCGACCGCTAACCGACAAGAGTAGCTCTGAAATGCTCCATTTACTCCAATGTAAATCGGGAGAAGGATTTCCAAAACTGCACTCTTTTTTAACTCGCTGCCATTTCCACATTTCTGAAGCTAGGACCACAAAACTTAATGAGTGTGTTCTTTAAGGCCTTTCTGGCTCGATCGTGAAAAAAAATTGTTGATATCATGTAAGATTTTGACCAAATAGCACTAGTTTGACGTCCTAGATGTGAGGCAGAAATTGCTCTCAAATCAGCTCCCTCACAGGCCGTTGCTACGGCCCTTGCCAACGGTCACCTAGCAACCAAAACAGCTGGGCCAAGAGAGAGAGTGACAGACAGACAGACACTAGACACACATCAGACAGACAGACAGACAGACACACAGGAGACACACATCAGACAGACAGAAAGACAGACAGGAGACACACATCAGACAGACAGACGGACAGACAGACAGAGGGACATGTAGACACACACACAGAGCTGCTTAAGCGTGCTCTCACATGCACACAGAAGCACACACACAGTATATTTCCCAGCATTTAAACGACATTAAAGGATCATTTTTTCACTCATTCAATGTGCGGCTTGATCGGACTCTGTATGCTATAATTCAGTTCTCTAGAATATTAATCTTTCGCGTCGTAAGACGCGAACAGCTGCGAGACACTTCCCATAAGGAATGAATGGGATGAGGTCAAAAAACTTGCAAGTCTGCGATGTTTTTCAAACATCTCCTGCTCTGGCATACATTCAGCTAGAAACACCATTCCAGCTTTAAAATGTAGGCACAGGTCTTGAGTATTTTTGTTGTATTTGAACTTTTTTCCTATGATGTGTAGTTTTTGAACTGTGATCCTTGAACGATGGTGAGTGATTTTGGAGAAATTCTGGGTTTTCAATGATTGTGTATGGGGGAATGTTCGTGCAGCAGAGTGGAGAGGGCCAACTGACTCCATCACAGTCCGTTGCTACGGCCCCTGCCAACTGTCACCTAGCAACCGAAATCAGCTGGGCAAAGAGAGAGAGTGACAGACAGACAGACAGACAGACAGACAGGAGACATACATCAGACAGACAGACAGACAGACAGGAGACACACATCGGACAGACAGACAGACAGACAGACAGACAGGAGACACACATGAGACAGACAGACAGACAGAGAGACATGTACACACACACACACACATCCATGCTTAAGCGTCCTTAAGGCCTTTCCCGCTTGATGGTGAGGAAACTTTGCTGATGCCATGTTTGCTTTTTCGTCACGGGGCAAAGCGCACAGCCCACTCTTGCGATTTCCCGGCGGGGAATTGTCTAGTATTATTATTCTTCCTCCCGCTACTTTTTGGCACTTTTCACGCCCCGCACCGTTGAGCAAATACCAACAAAAAATATATCAAAACGTGCGGCTCGGGCGGACTCGGTATGCTATTATTTTTCTCAGGAAAATATAAATTTTTCGCGACGTATGTCGCGAAAAACTGCGACAAATTTCCCATAAGCAATGAATGGGACGAGGTCAAAAAACTTGCAAATCTGCGATGTTTTTCAAACATCTCCTGCTCGGGCATACGTTCACGTGGAAACACCATTCCAGCTTTAAAATGTAGGCACAAGTCCTGAGTATTTTTGTTGTATTTGAACTTTTTTCCTACGATGTGTAGTTTTTGAACTGTGACCCTTGAATGGCGGTGAGTGATTTTGGAGAAATTCAGGGTTTTCAATGAGTGTGTATGGCGGAATGTTCGTGCAGCACAGTGGAGAGGACCAACTGACAGAGTGAGCGAGATTCAAAAATTCGCTCAGAGATTTTCTCTTTCCGTGACGATCCTGGCCACAAATTAGGCTCAAAAACAGTGATACTTTCCAGAGTTGTAGCCACACTTGTCTTCTTTCTCCCAATGTGTCCACTTTATCGGTAGGATTTACGGTTTTTGAATTATCGACCGCTAACCGACAAGAGTAGCTCTGAAATGCTCCATTTACTCCAATGTAAATCGGGAGAAGGATTTCCAAAACTGCACTCTTTTTTAACTCGCTGCCATTTCCACATTTCTGAAGCTAGGACCACAAAACTTAATGAGTGTGTTCTTTAAGGCCTTTCTGGCTCGATCGTGAAAAAAAATTGTCGATATCATGTATGATTTTGACCAAATAGCACTAGTTTGACGTCCTAGATGTGAGGCAGAAATTGCTCTCAAATCAGCTCCCTCACAGGCCGTTGCTACGGCCCTTGCCAACGGTCACCTAGCAACCAAAAACAGCTGGGCCAAGAGAGAAAGTGACAGAC
Organism: Sparus aurata; assembly: GCF_900880675.1. NCBI lineage: Eukaryota > Metazoa > Chordata > Actinopteri > Spariformes > Sparidae > Sparus > Sparus aurata. The sequence continues at coordinate 1,249,477 of NC_044206.1, forward strand.
AGACAGACACTAGACACACATCAGACAGACAGACAGACACACAGGAGACGCACATCAGACAGACAGACAGACAGACAGACACACAGGAGACACACATCAGACAGACAGACAGACAGACAGACAGACACACAGGTGACGCACATCAGACAGACACACAGACAGACACACAGGAGACACACATCAGACAGACAGACAGACAGGAGACACACATCAGACAGACAGACAGACAGACAGGAGACACACATCAGACGGACAGACAGACAGAGCGACATGTAGACACACACACACAGAGCTGCTTAAGCGTGCTCTCACATGCACACAGACGCACACACACAGTATATTTCCCAACATTTAAACTACATTAAACGATCATTTTTTCACTCATTCAATGTGCGGCTTGATCGGACTCTGTATGCAATAATTCAGTTTTCTAGAATATTAATCTTTCGCGTCGTAAGACGCGAACAGCTGCGAGACACTTCCCATAAGGAATGAATGGGATGAGGTCAAAAAACTCGCAAATCTGCAATGTTTTTCAAACATCTCCTGCTCTGGCATACATTCAGCTAGAAACACCATTCCAGCTTTAAAATGTAGGCACAGGTCTTGAGTATTTTTGTTGTATTTGAACTTTTTTCCTATGATGTGTAGTTTTTGAACTGTGATCCTTGAACGATGGTGAGTGATTTTGGAGAAATTCTGGGTTTTCAATGATTGTGTATGGGGGAATGTTCGTGCAGCAGAGTGGAGAGGGCCAACTGACTCCCTTACAGTCCGTTGCTACGGCCCCTGCCAACTGTCACCTAGCAACCGAAATCAGCTGGGCAAAGAGAGAGAGTGACAGACAGACAGACAGGAGACATACATCAGACAGACAGACAGACAGAGAGACACACATCGTACAGACAGACAGACAGACAGACAGGAGACACACATGAG
>NC_044206.1:1250888-1367381 GCF_900880675.1 Sparus aurata
TTTGGCACTTTCACGCCCCGCACCGTTGAGCGAATACACACAAAAAATATATCAAAACGTGCGGCTCGGGCAGACTCGGTATGCTATTATTTTCTCATCAGAATATAAATTTTTCGCGACGTAAGTTGCGAAAAACTGCGATAAATTTCCTATAAGGAATGAATGGGACGAGGTCAAAAAACTCGCAAATCTGCGATGTTTTTCAAACATCTCCTGCTCTGGCATACATTCAGCTAGAAACACCATTCCAGCTTTAAAATGTAGGCACAAGTCCTGAGTATTTTTGTTGTATTTGAACTTTTTTCCCTACGATGTGTAGTTTTTGAACTGTGACCCTTGAATGGCGGTGAGTGATTTTGGAGAAATTCAGGGTTTTCAATGAGTGTGTATGGCGGAATGTTCGTGCAGCAGAGTGGAGAGGACCAACTGACACAGTGAGCGAGATTCAAAAATTCGCTCCGAGATTTTCTCTTTCCGTGACGATCCTGGCCACAAATTAGGCTCAAAAACAGTGATATTTCCAGAGTTGTAGCCACACTTGTCTTCTTTCTCCCAATGTGTCCACTTTATCGGTAGGATTTACGGTTTTTGAATTATCGACCGCTAACCGACAAGAGTAGCTCTGAAATGCTCCATTTACTCCAATGTAAATCGGGAGAAGGATTTCCAAAACTGCACGCTTTTTTAACTCGCTGCCATTTCCACATTTCTGAAGCTAGGACCACAAAACTTAATGAGTGTGTTCTTTAAGGCCTTTCTGGCTCGATCGTGAAAAAAATTGTTGATATCATGTAAGATTTTGACCAAATAGCACTAGTTTGACGTCCTAGATGTGAGGCAGAAATTGCTCTCAAATCAGCTCCCTCACAGGCCGTTGCTACGGCCCTTGCCAACGGTCACCTAGCAACCAAAAACAGCTGGGCCAAGAGAGAGAGTGACAGACAGACAGACACTAGACACACATCAGACAGACAGACAGACAGACAGACACACAGGAGACACACATCAGACAGACAGAAAGACAGACAGGAGACACACATCAGACAGACAGACGGACAGACAGACAGAGCGACATGTAGACACACACACAGTGCTGCTTAAGCGTGCTCTCACATGCACACAGACGCACACACACAGTATATTTCCCAGCATTTAAACGACATTAAACAATCATTTTTTCACTCATTCAATGTGCGGCTTGATCGGACTCTGTATGCTATAATTCAGTTCTCTAGAATATTAATCTTTCGCGTCGTAAGACGCGAACAGCTGCGAGACACTTCCCATAAGGAATGAATGGGATGAGGTCAAAAAACTCGCAAGTCTGCGATGTTTTTCAAACATCTCCTGCTCTGGCATACATTCAGCTAGAAACACCATTCCAGCTTTAAAATGTAGGCACAGGTCTTGAGTATTTTTGTTGTATTTGAACTTTTTTCCTATGATGTGTAGTTTTTGAACTGTGATCCTTGAACGATGGTGAGTGATTTTGGAGAAATTCTGGGTTTTCAATGATTGTGTATGGGGGAATGTTCGTGCAGCAGAGTGGAGAGGGCCAACTGACTCCGTCACAGGCCGTTGCTACGGCCCCTGCCAACTGTCACCTAGCAACCGAAATCAGCTGGGCAAAGAGAGAGAGTGACAGACAGACAGACAGACAGACAGGAGACATACATCAGACAGACAGACAGACAGACAGGAGACACACATCGGACAGACAGACAGACAGACAGACAGGAGACACACATGAGACAGACAGAGAGACATGTACACACACACACACACACACACACACACACACACACACACACACACACAGCAATGCTTAAGCGTGCACTCACATGCCCACAAACGCACACACAGTATATTTCCCAACATTTAAACTACATTTAATGATTATTTTTTTGCTCATTCAATGTGCGGCTCGATCGGACTCGGGTTGCTATTATTCAGCTTTACGAAATGTTAATTTTTCACGACATAAGTCGCGAAAACTGCGATAAAGTTTCCCATAAGGAATGAATGGGGGGAGGCCAAAAAAGTCGCAAATCTGCAACGTTTTTCAAACATCTCCTGCTCTGGCATACGTTCACGTAGAAACACCATTTCAGCTTTAAAATGTAGGCACAAGTACTGAGTATTTAAATTGTATTTGAACTTTTTTCCTATGATGTGTAGTTTTTGAACTGTGATCCTTGAATGACGGTGAGTGATTTTGGAAAAATTCTGGGTTTTCAATGATTGTGTATGGCGGAATGTTCGTGCAGCAGAGTGGAGAGGGCCAACTGACAGAGTGAGAGAACTTCAAAAATTTGCTCAGACATTTTCTCTTTCCGTGATGATCCTGGCCACAAATTAGGCTCAAAAACAGTGATATTTTCCAGAGTTTTAGCCACACGTGTCTTCTTTCTCCCAATGTGTCTACTTTATCGGTAGGATTTAGGGTTTTGGATTGATCTGCCTCTAACCGACAAGAGTAGCTCTCAACTGCTCCATTCACTCCAATGTAAATCGGGAAGAGGATTTGCAAAACTGCGGCCTTTTTTAACTCGCTCCTATTACCACATTTCTGAAACTAGGACCACAAAACTTAATGTGTGTGTTCCTTAAGGCCTTTCCCGCTTGATGGTGAGGGAACTTTGCTGATGCCATGTTTGCTTTTTCTTCACGGAGCAAAGCGCACAGCCCACTCTCGCGATTTCCCGGCGGGGAATTGTCTAGTTAGTGGGCTGTGCTCGCCAGCCCACTATGGACACCTCTATAGCAGAGCTATAGGTGTCCATAGTGGGCTGTGCGGAGCACAGCCCACTATTGTTATTGCTCGCGCCTCTTTTTCTTATTATTATTCTTCCTCCCACTTTTTTCCGTCGCTAACTCACCCCGCACCGTTGAGCGCATACAAACGAATTATATATCAAAACGTGCGGCTCGGGCGGACTCGGGTTGCTATTATTTTTCTCACCAGAATACGAATTTTTCGCGACGTAAGTCGCGAAAAACTGCGACAAATTTCCCATAAGGAATGAATGGGACAAGGTCAAAAAACTCGCAAATTGGCGATGTTTTTCAAACATCTCCTGCTCGGGCATACGTTCACGTGGAAACACCATTCCAGCTTTAAAATGTAGGCACAAGTCCTGAGTATTTTTGTTGTATTTGAACTTTTTTCCTACGATGTGTAGTTTTTGAACTGTGACCCTTGAATGGCGGTGAGTGATTTTGGAGAAATTCAGGGTTTTCAATGAGTGTGTATGGCGGAATGTTCGTGCAGCACAGTGGAGAGGACCAACTGACAGAGTGAGCGAGATTCAAAAATTCGCTCAGAGATTTTCTCTTTCCGTGACGATCCTGGCCACAAATTAGGCTCAAAAACAGTGATACTTTCCAGAGTTGTAGCCACACTTGTCTTCTTTCTCCCAATGTGTCCACTTTATCGGTAGGATTTACGGTTTTTGAATTATCGACCGCTAACCGACAAGAGTAGCTCTGAAATGCTCCATTTACTCCAATGTAAATCGGGAGAAGGATTTCCAAAACTGCACCCTTTTTTAACTCGCTGCCATTTCCACATTTCTGAAGCTAGGACCACAAAACTTAATGAGTGTGTTCTTTAAGGCCTTTCTGGCTCGATCGTGAAAAAAAATTGTCGATATCATGTATGATTTTGACCAAATAGCACTAGTTTGACGTCCGAGATGTGAGGCAGAAATTGCTCTCAAATCAGCTCCCTCACAGACCGTTGCTACGGCCCTTGCCAACGGTCACCTAGCAACCAAAAACAGCTGGGCCAAGAGAGACAGTGACAGACAGACAGACACTAGACACACATCAGACAGACAGAAAGACAGACAGACACACAGGAGACACACATCAGACAGACAGACAGACAGACAGACAGGAGACACACATCAGACAGACAGATGGACAGACAGACAGAGCGACATGTAGACACACACACACACAGAGCTGCTTAAGCGTGCTCTCACATGCACACAGACGCACACACACAGTATATTTCCCAACATTTAAACTACATTAAACGATCATTTTTTCACTCATTCAATGTGCGGCTTGATCGGACTCTGTATGCTATAATTCAGTTTTCCCTCACAGTTCGTTGCTACGGCCCCTGCCAACTGTCACCTAGCAACCGAAATCAGCTGGGCAAAGAGAGAGAGTGCCAGACAGACAGACAGACAGACAGGAGACATACATCAGACAGACAGACAGACAGACAGACAGGAGACACACATCGGACAGACAGACAGACAGACAGACAGGAGACACACATGAGACAGACAGACAGACAGAGAGACATGTACACACACACACACACACACACAGCAATGCTTAAGCGTGCACTCACATGCCCACAAACGCACACACAGTATATTTCCCAACATTTAAACTACATTTAATGATTATTTTTTGCTCATTCAATGTGCGGCTCGATCGGACTCAGGTTGCTATTATTCAGCTTTACGAAATGTTAATTTTTCACGACATAAGTCGCGAAAACTGCGATAAAGTTTCCCATGAGGAATGAATGGGGGGAGGCCAAAAAAGTCGCAAATCTGCAACGCTCTCAACTGCTCCATTCACTCCAATGTAAATCGGGAAGAGGATTTGCAAAACTGCGGCCTTTTTTAACTCGCTCCTATTACCACATTTCTGAAACTAGGACCAGAAAACTTAATGTGTGTGTTCCTTAAGGCCTTTCCCGCTTGATGGTGAGGAAACTTTGCTGATGCCATGTTTGCTTTTTCGTCACGGGGCAAAGCGCACAGCCCACTCTCGCGATTTCCCGGCGGGGAATTGTCTAGTTATTATTCTGCTTCCGTACGTTTTTTGGACCTTTTCAACTCCTTCAAACTTTGAGCGATTCAAACCATTCAAATATCAAAATGTTCAGCTCTTTAAGGACATGATGGCTATTACTTTTGGCTTTTCTAACTATTATACATTTGGAAATATTCAGCTTTTTCTCCAAATTTTTGCCCCATTCATCCTTATGGGGATTTGTTCAAATTTCATTCTGCTATAACTTCAGCATACGTTCAGCTATTCAAACCATTCAAATATTCAAATGTTCAGCTTTTTCAGCTCTTTCAACCTTCTTCTTTTCAACTTTTCAACTTTTTCAGCTATTCAGCTTTTTCCCAAAAAAATTTAACATTGAATCAAATGGGAAAAGCTTCAGATCCTCTTCAAAACTCATCGACTTTCAACCTCTTCTTGTTCCTCATACGTTGAGCGAGAGACACCATTCGAACTTTAAATGAATCACAAAACCTTGAACTATTGACCTTGTATTCAGTTTTTTAAAATCTTGTACGGTTTTGAAATGGTCGCAGTTTTATTTTTAAGGATTTTTAGCCCGTCTTCTGAGTTTATAATGGGTGTGTATTGCGTGAGCTAGAGTGCGTGACATCATCAACTGCCGCACCCCAGAGTGAGGAGCAGCTCCGAAAACTGGATTTCTTTTTGCTTCAGCTTGATTTGGATCCGACATCTTGTACTTGACATAGACAATATAGGCATATAAATGTAGGAAATCTTGTTGGGTTTCAGCTGATGGTCTCATTTCAGCTGTAGGACTTACGGTTTTGGATTTAGAAGCCCGAGAGCGACAAGCACTCCTGAATGTTCCCCATAAACGGCAATGTTAATTTTGAGCACAAATTTCTGGAGGATTGCAGACGGTACATGTTTTGTCTCTCGCTCCTGTGCCCTCATTATGCACTCTACAGAAATAAAAATGACATGGGTGCGTTCAGCAATGTCTCCTGTCACTCAACATACGTCATGTTTTGGCAATAACTATAACAGTTTTCTCAAGAATCGCAGGAGTTTGGGAGGCATTCTCCCATTCATTCCTTATGGGGACATTTTCGTCTGTGTTTCTGCTCCTGCTGCAGCATGTCTGCATCCATTTTAACCTCTTTCTGCCTTTAACTTCTCACCTGTCAGCCTTTTTTCACCTTTTTAACCTCTTTCTGCCCTCTTACTCTACAACTTTTTGGCCTTTTCAGTCTTTTTTCATCTTTTTAAGCTCATTCCGCCCTCTTGCTCTACAGCTGTTCACATGTTTTCACCTTTTACCCTCTTCCAGGCCTCTTACTCTACTGCTTGTCATCCTTTATTCACCTTTTTAACCTCTTCCAGCCCTCTTAATCTACAGATTTTCATATGTTTTCACCTTTTTAACCTCTTCCAGCCCTCTGACTGTACAGCTTTTCATATGTTTTCACCTTTTTACCCTCTTCCAGCCCTCTTACTCTACAGCTTTTCATATTTTATTACCATTTTAACCTCTTCCAGCCCTCTGTCTCTACAGCTTTTCACATGTTTTCACCTTTTTAACCTCTTCTAGACCTTCTTACTCTACAACTTTTCATGTTTTTTCACCTTCTTAACCTCTTCCATCCCTTCTTACTCTACAGCTTTTCATCCTTTTTCACCTTTTTCGGTCCTCGTCAGCCTTTAACTTTTCACCTTTTTAGACTTCTTTCATCATTTTAACATCTTCCTGCCGCCTACTCTACAGCTTTTCATAGTTTTTCACCTTTTTAACGTCCTCTAGCCCTCTTACGCAACAGCTTTTCATCGCTTTCATTCCTTTTACACCTTTTTAAGCTCTTTCGCCCTTTGACTTTTTTACATTTTCATTCTTTTTTCACCTTTTTAACCTCTTCGAGCCCTCTTACTCTACAGATTTTCATATTCTTTTCACCTTTGTAACGTCCTCCAGCCCTCTTAATCTACAGATTTTCATATTCTTTTCTCGTTTTTAACCTCTTCCAACCCTCTTAATCTACAGATTTTCATATTCTTTTCACCTTTGTAACGTCCTCCAGCCCTCTTAATCTACAGATTTTCATATTCTTTTCTCGTTTTTAACCTCTTCCAACCCTCTTAATCTACAGATTTTCATGTTCTTTTCACCTTTTTAACCTCTTCCAGCCCTCTGACTATACAGGTTTTCATACGTTTTCACCTTTTTAACCTCTTCCAGCCCTCTTACTCTACAGCCTTTCATATGTTTCCACCTTTTTAACCTCTTCCAGCCCTCGTACTTGACAGCTTTTCATCCTTTATTCACCTTTTTAACCTCTCCCAGCCCTCTTGATCTACAGATTTTCATATTCTTTTCACCTTTTTAACCTCTTCCAACCCTCTTACTCTACATATTTTTACCTTTTCATCCTTTTCTCACCTATTTGAGCTCTTTCACCCTTAAACTTTTTTGCCTTTTCATCCTTTTTTCACCTTTTTAACCTCTTCCAGCCCTCTTACTCTACAGCTTTTTATGTTATCACCATTTTAACCTCTTCCAGCCCTCTTACTCTACATCTGTTCATATTTTTTCACCTTTTGAACCTCTTCTAGCCCTCTTACTCTACAGCTTTTCATCCTTTTTCACATTTTTAAACTTTTTGGGTCCTCGTCAGCCTTTAACTTTTCACCTTTTTTGCCTTCTTTCTCCTTTTTAAGCTCTTTTAGCCCTGTTACTCTACAGCTTTTTAACCTTTTTAGATATTCATGTTTCTGCCTTTTCAACTCCTTCAAACATACAACTTCATGTTCAGCTAGAGAAACTGCTCAGCTATCAAAATGTTCAACTTTGTTAGCCCATTAAACCTTTTGCTTTTAAGCCTTTCTGCCTTACCAGCTATTGGAAACTTCTGCTTTCCCTGCAAAATCCTGACCATTCAGCCTATAGCTTTATGCATTTTCGGCAGTACGTTCAGCAGATTACGCTTCAGTCTTCAGCATTCACACTGTATTTTCGTAGGAAATGCAAATGTTTCTAGTTGTGAACAAATCTTATGCTCAGCAAAGATGGAAAAATATCATATAATCAACTCATTATTACTGTTTAAAAGAATTATAGAGAGAAAGAGCCGGATTCATCGCACACACACATTCATTTAAGTTTACTAGCGATTAAACTTGATAAATGTGTTGCTCTGGCCACAGACTGTAGCCATACAGGCTCCAGCTCTTTCCTTGGGTCAGTCCAAGCTCTCAATGGTCAGGCTCGAACAACTCTGTCAAGACGTGCTGGGTTAAGAAAAAAAAAAAGGTGTGAACAGGCAGCGAGTGCTGTCAGCAAACACAGCGACATGTTTCCAAACATAAATCAGCATTTCATTAAGAACATGCAGTCAAGCAGCGATTCGGATCGAAAACATTAATAACCTCGAAACAGACCCGGCTTCTAATTGAGGCCAGCTTTTATTTACTCAAACTTGTATCTAGACCTGGTCCAGTATGAGACAGCGTCGCAGACTGGGATCAATATTTGAGTGTACGCTGCTGACCAAATTGCAATTCTCTTAGCATTAAAGAGGATGGGAGAAGTGACGGCAAATAAACTACTTGTTCATTGCATTAAAACAGGACCAGGCACTGAGATTTCATATAAGCTGTTGTTTAGCCCAATCAGGGGAAAAACATACAGTTCATGCAGTAAATAGGGCAACGATTAGCCTACTACAGGTCTACAGAACAAAAGACGAGTTAGGCAAAGATGGCCATGGACACTCTTTTTAAGAGACACAAGATTGATGTGCAGAATAAGAAATAATGTAAAATGATGAGACTGTCGTACAGCAGGTGGCGGTATGCACCTGACAATTGTTCGTGTTCCGCCTGTTCTGTCAGTAACCATGGGCGACTGCAAGGAGGTAACGTTAATTTCGTATCTAAGAAAAGCATAGCTTGCCGTATCATTTACTTTGATTCACAGACAATACAGATACTTTAATACATTTGAGACAAACTGCGTGTAAAAATGGGCTGTACAAATGAAATTGCCTTGCCTTTTAATGACTACACAAAAACGTACACAAAATCTTCACCAGACAAAAATAATATGCAGTTGTTATTATTATCACTGGTTGATTTCATTTGATTTAGCATTTCTAACCAAAAGTTGTGTTGGCTTCACAATATCTTTTAAGCTTTTCCCATGTGAGAGTCTTTGAACATCCTACATGTCAGCTGTCTGTGTGAATGGACAGTACATGATTGATAATATCTACTGTCAAACAGCTACAGAAAGAAAGCTGGCAGCGACTGTATGAACAAGTAAAGAGATTGAGAAGAACGGCTGACTGTTTTACTAACTTCAAGTGTCACTGTCTTTTTTAACACTATTTGTCTTATCTCTGCTTAATGAAGAAAAGTAGACTTATACAGTGTTTAACCACTGTTAACCGTTATGTCACAAGCAACTCTCTGCCTTCGACTCTCTGCAGGCCTCCATATCTGCTCTGCTCACAGTTTTTCAGACAGAGCAGCTGATTTCAAAAACTCGAAGGACAGAAAGGGAAAAACTTAATGTAATTACATTAATATTAAAGCCTCTAAAATGATGAATATACAGCTAAAATAATTGACTTAGAACAAGTTCAGTTTAACCAGGATAAAGATCCACATTATCTAGCTGTATTTTCAAATACACCATGCTTATGAATTTAAATAATCGTATTAAAATAATAGATGTAGTTTAAGGGACAGTATATGTATAACGACTTCTGTTTGTGTTTCTGTTGTATGTCTTAAGTCTGATAATAGTCCTGATGATGTCATTGTGCGTCATACTGATGTCATCAGGGTTTTTAAATGGAGAGTCTTAGCTACAAACTATGATGCATAGTTAAGAGGAAGCTGACACGTACCAGACAAGAAGGATCGAATGTTCTAAGAGCCCAACTCTTACTGGTGGCTAAAAATACTTACTGGTGGAAAATAGTTTTTTGGTGTTTTGACACACAAAGGTAATTGAGCATCTAACAGTGAAAGTGTCATTGAGAGAGTAGCAGGCAGGTGGAGTTCTAAGTTCTTCGCACCCTATTCTTTCAAACAAACACAGTAATTATTTACTTGTTCCAGCAGTGCTACTCCTTGACATAAGTCAGAACAGTTATTATGGAATAATTTTGGTTCAATGCATGGGTCAACCACATTGCCTTGACCTGGGCACCTACCCCCTGCGGATAGCAGGTGACCTTTGCTGGTTGGGCTTCCACATAGCAAAGTAACCTATTTATAAATGTTATGAAACTAAAATATACATTAAATAATATTAAAATATATCACAACTACCCTAGGGTACATGTTACAACTACTACTTCATGTTATCTTGAAGTTACAGGTTAAATGAGGAAACTATAAATAGCTAAAAAAAAATGTGTGTGTGTGTCGGGGGGGGGGGGGTATTCTGTATTGTGTTAATGTAGGCAATAGCTTAGATTTTTCCTGTATGCATGCTCAAGCATGTAGGCCTATTGAAGGTTTTTTTAATTTTTTTTTTTTTATATTACGTTTATAATTCTCAGGGAGAAAGAAGTAGCCTAGATCAAGAATACGAACAAAACAGTTTTACCAAAATAAAAAATGTCGGTGTGCAACAGGGTCCAAGTTACAAAAAATGATCAGCATTTTATCAGATTAATGTCAACGATGGAGGAAAGAAAAGACAGCAATCAGACAAACATACTGAAGTTCATTGATCTTTGTGACATTTTGCAAACATTCAAGTCAAGACACCAAATCACAATACTTGTCATTCAGGCATTCATGGCTGTGTGGTTTGTCCCATTTGTCCTAGTGGTGTTGCCGTACCCTGCTGTCCGATTGGCGAATACGCTCAACCAATTATTCGGGAATACAATGGTGATTGGCATGCCCCCAAGGCCCGCCCCCTTACTGACAAAAACCGCCCACTAAAAAAAATCACTCGCACGCAGAGTTGCAGGATAAAAAAAGAGGTCACGAGTGCTTTGAAAAGCGCTCGGGGGAAAAAAATGCGCGCGGATGTTTGATTTGTGCGTGCAGATGTTTTATTTGCACGCGCAGATGTTTTATTGCGCACACGCGATTTATGGCAGTATTCTATGCCCATATGAGGTCGAGACAGAGATGCACTTTTTCCTGAAACTCCTGGGAGAAGGAGACAGGGCATAACTTGCTGCCCAATATATATCTACATGCCACAACCTGAGGGACAGTGAGTGACTTGATGGTGTATATATGTTTATGTTAAATTATTTTAATGTCCAAATGTTTGGACAAGATGCTTTGGCAATATTGTTGTTAAAACTTTCCAGTCAATAAAGCCCCTTGAATTGAATTGAATTGAATATACTACTTTTGTTTGGTCCTGAGTGAGGGACTTGTGTAGTTATCAGACTGTGATCGACACACCCTCGCCACACAACGCCGGCTTATCCGTTCACTGGTTCGGATCACCAATGCTGCTCCTCTGAAACTACCTCCAGAGGCGTATTAGTGCGAGAGCGAAATTTCACACAGAGGTGGAGGAATTGGCGCAGGATCCCTGCATCCAAACGGCAGTGTGAATGGGGCTAGTGAATGAGTCACTTGGCGCCGCCAGAGACTCGTCCCACTCATCAGTCTTCATTCTCCTCAACTTATCTTCTGCGTTTGACACAGTTAACCTCCAAATCCTCCTCCCCACTCTGGCTGAACTTGGCATTGATGACTCTGCTCTAACCTGGTTCATATCATACCTGAACAATTGCACCTTTCAGGTCACATGGAATGGTTCCTTGTCAAAACCCTGCTTTCTGGAAACCTGTGTCCCTCAAGGTTCAGTATTAGGACCGCTTCTGTTTTCACTATACACTAGATCACTAGGCTAGGCTCTGCAATCACATCACATGGATTCTCGTACCACTGTTATGCAGACGAAACCCAATTGTTTCCGTCTTTTCCCCCAAACTCCAGCAATACCCGCACTGCAACGACTGTAATTTCCAAGCTTGGGAAAAATAAAGTATATCCATCTATCCATCTATCCATCTATCATCTATCTTGGAATCAGTGTTGTTTTTGGCAGCCATTTTAGATTTAGTCTTAGTCTTTTGGACTAAAATGCTTTTTAGTTTTAGTAAAATTTTAGTCACTTCTATATGTGATAGTTTTAGTCCAGTTCGAAAACTCAAACAGGTTTTAGTCTAGTTTTAGTCAGTTTAAGTAAAAAACAAAATAAGTATAGTCTTTTATCAAATTAATTTAAGTCAATCAAAAGATCTACAAGCTCACAATGTGTTGCAATGTGTTGAACTTGTAGATCTGCTATTTTCACAACTTATGTGTGACACTCTTGTATGATGAAGTAGGGCATCCATTCATGAAAAAACAGTTGAAATGTGCTGATATGTGCTGTTTGTTATTCTATACCTTGTGGTTTTGTACACATAAATTGTTAAAAAAAAAGTGACAACAAATTTGTCTTCAAAATAAGAGCTTTACATTGCACCCTATTTGAATTTAGAACTGGGGTCTTAGCGGGGGGCTTTTAATTTGAAAGTAGCGACCGTAACTAGCTTGCTGCTACAACAGCAGTGAACAATGAAGAAGACAGAGACCGAGGAGACGCTAGCATCTCCCGGGTCTCAGCGGCTGTCCAGTTGCCACACGAACATTAAGCAGAGATGTCATGCATTTCAAACATCTGACAGACCACCCACTAACATTTACGTCCATTCTCATCTCGTCAACGAAAACTCACACACGTCTCGTCATGTTTTAGTCATGGAAGAGCCATGGTTATCTCGTCACTGTCTCGTTATCGTCATGAAAAAAAGGGGCGTCAACAAAATAATTTTGTCATCGTCGACGAAAACAACACTGCTTGGAATGTCTGGCAGACATCTCCACTTGGACAGCTGCGCATCACTTCAAACCCAACGTTAGTAAAACTGAACTTCTCTTCATCCCAGGGAAAGTCTGCCCTCGCATGGGCCTGTCAGTCACTGTTGAGGACTTCACAGTATCACCTTCATCTACTGCCAGGAACTGGGTGTAAATCTCAACGTCAGTCTATCTTGTTCCCCTAACATCACTGCTGTGGCCCAATCCTGCAGATTTGACCTCTAAAACATCCCCAGGATTCAGTCTTGCCTCCTGTTACAAGTGCTGGTTCATCTTCTGCCTGTACTACTGCAACTCACTCTTGGCTGGACTCCCAGCCTCTTTGACTAAACCATTGCAACATATCCAGAATGCTGCAGCGTGCCTCGTTTTCAATCTACCCAACAAAACAGGACATTTTAAGTCGCTTGGGACAAAAGCATCTGTTAAATGTAAATGTTAAAGGTATTGCCAAATGACACATAAAGTCCCCCTGGCTGAATGCTTCATGTTTATCAGAGTAATGTAGAAGAACGTCTCCTAATCTAGAAGTGCTTACCATTGTAATTGTAAAATGTGTGAAATATTTGCTAAAAATGTAGGCACAAGAATATCACAAGCAGCAAAAGTCAACTAACAAAACCAGTCACAGTCCCACATCTGAATGAATATTGCAATGGAGAGCTTCCATGCGGCGCGATTTTGCACGAGCCTGACGGCCATGTTGTCAAAATCAACCATTTCTCAACATGGACTTCTTTAGCATCATGATGATTAACATTTAAATATCAGTTCAAGATAAATTAGAGAATAGAATACAACCTTTAAATTGGAGGCTGTTACTTGTGGAGTTTCATCATAGCCTCCAAATGTGTTGGGAAGACCTAAGAGGATAAAGATTAGACACAGACGAATATCATGATCACATCACATCATCAACATGACGCAACGGAAATGATGCCACAGGTCAGTGTGTGCTCAAGCCGCTTAGAAAGAGCAGCAGAAGAATTTCAGGGATGCTAAATGGACTTCTGTCCATTTGGACAGTGTGGTAATATGTACTGAAGCCCAAGGGACACCGTCTACCTCTACCTCACTGAACTACTGTCCATATAGTGTTGCTCCTAGTGTGCTCCTATTGCCGGCCATATCTTTCTTGCTTGAACTTTAGTTCACCCCACTCACCGTACTCAGGTAGGTAGTGTGTCACAGGTTTCACCTGAAACTAAACAATCCTACAATAAATGCTACCTGTGTGAGACTATGGACATTTCTTCTTGATAGTTGGGTATCAGTGGATTGCATTAAATGTAAATATCAGAGATAGTGCCCAAGTGGTAGATATCCCAGTTCATTTATATTTTTTTACGTTTGTAAATTTGAAACTAATATATAGAAATATATAGCACTTTGTTTGAAATTTGAAGTGTGGCAATAGAATAATGTTAGCCTTCTACAATGGTATAATTAAGAAATAAACTGATTTAAAAGCCATGTGTGTCTGATGCCTTGATTGGTCAGTTGTTGGGCTCCAACCCCTCACATGACTCCCACCACAATGAGGCAAATTTAATTATCATTTTATCAATTAACAAGACTAGGTCAAAACAGTGTATATGCCATGACCGTGTCTGGTCAAGATCCAAAAATGTCGCCAAATTGTTACTGAGGTAGTCAGTGGTAGAGTTTACAATTTGAATTCCTGGATTTAAAATATTTGTGTAAACAAACAAAAAACAGCGTAATATTCCTTTGTCAATGCATTCGCAGATTTCTTGTGTTATGGATTTTTTCTCATCATGACAGCTATAGCCTCAAAACATTTTTTTGCTGAGATCTACTCATTAGCTCCTCTAGATGCAATTGAGGACACATTTATGACCAAAGACTATCTTCCATACAGAGGAAGCTTTGACTGCTCTGAAACTCACTCCAACAGCTATTGGAATACACTGTTTATAACTGATTTAATAATTTACATTAAATATACAAAAAGAGACAACATTTGCCAATAAAGTGTACTTCTTTAACTCATGTGGAGAAAGTCCCTTAAAAAAAACAAAATAAAATCGTTTTGTGAGTTGTCCAGTAAGTTAACTGGACATAAACTTTGAGAAACGCTGTCTACAATTCATTCCTTAATATTTGGACCTTCCTGTTAATTTGGCAAACCTTTTACATGAAGATATGTTTTTCTTTGGTAGAAACTGATTTGACGTTTTTTACACAGTGACCTACAGGTTTAATTACATATCGAGTGGGGAAGTGGGATCTGATCACAATGCTGGAGTTTTGCTGTCCACTCAGTAGCCCCATTCACACTGGCTTTTGGGTGCGGCTTTAGTATGCCAATTCCCCGCCTCCGTCTCAGTAGCCCCATTCACACAGGAGAAGACGCATAAAAGCCGCAGCCGGGGTTCGCCAATTCTCCGCCGATGGTGATTCACACAGAGCGAAGCATCTCCACCTTATAGACAAACAGCCGTGAATTCACACAGGAAGCAGGAGCTGCGGCTCCTAAAGAGGCGTGACGGTACACGTCATGGTGATGACGTTCAAGGCGTTTCCCCGTGTCCCCCTGTCAATCTGACACCCTCACTCACGGGACGGAGACTGTTTTATGGGGGTAAGTTCACTGAAGTCTCGGTCCGGAGGGCTGACCGTGATTTATTTTCTTCACAAACACTCGGTGAGTTAAAGTTTTTTGCCGGTGACAGACGCTGTTTTTCGGGCAGAAATGTGATGAAGAGTTGGTAGGACGGGCGGGAGAACAGAAGTTTCTCCACGTATATCCATGGTATTTTTTTTCTCATATAAGTTGCCAAAGAGAGTTACAGTTACTACGTTACTATTGTTTGGTCATGTAACGTTGCTTTGTGGGACATTTCTCTGTATTAAGGACCCGTGTAGTTTCACCCCTCGCCACCTCCGAGAGATTCTACACGGGTCCTTCACTCAACGTAATAATTAAATAATTTCCCAGTTTGGGATCATTAAAGTAATTCTATCTATGTCTCCAGCTATACGATAAACTTGTCTAATTCCTCCCTGCGAGCAAGGAGGAATATACAGATTTCAATATCCCAGTAGTATCTCACTTTAAATACTTAGGAGTAAATGTATTTACATCATTACAAAAAACAATCACTAAGAATTATAATAACACCCTTAGTATGGTCAAACAAGACCTGGAAAGATGGCAGAGGCTACCTATATTTCTGTCTGGTAGAATTTCAATAATTAAAATGAATGTGCTTCCTAGAGTTAAAATAAATCACTGCGATGGTCAGCATTTCGGACCGAGACTTCAGTGAACTTTCCCCCATAAAACAGCCTCCGTCCTGTGCGTGAGGCAGTCAGATTGACAGGTAGGACACAGGGAAACACCTTGAATGTCATCATCATGACGTGTACCGTCACGCCTCTTTAGGAGCTGCAGCGCCGGCTTTCTGTGTGAATTTACGGCGATTCGTCTTTAAGGCAGAGCTGCTTCGCTTCTCGGAGGAGAATTGGCAAACCACGGCTGCGGCTTTTATGCGTTTTCTCCTGTGTGAATGGGGCTAGTCACTCAGGGCTGGCTCTGTTATTGCAGCCCAGCCAAAAAAAGTATAATTGACAACCAAAAACTCAATTCAAATTCTAACTTATAAAGGCTTTTTTTAAGTATTAATTTGAGTGGAATAAAACACTGAAAAAGTTATGGTATGGGGTCTAGCAATCTTAGTACCTTAGTACAAACATAGGTTTACCTGTACCTTCTGTTCATCTGCTGTAATCAGTCTTTCTAAAATAGTTTATACAAGCAGAGGAGCCCAATAGTTTGTATGTACAAGCTATGTGAACGTAAGATTTGGACTTAATTAAATTTAAAACGCAAATTTCTGGACTGTGCTGTACTCAAGATATGTAGTTCTTTAGATTAAGTGAGGGATACCTGCATTTGGATAACAGATAACAAAAGCTGTGGTGCTTTTTCCTATGGCCTCAATGAATGGCCTCATTTCTGTTGCCCCCAAGGCACAGTTCAGACCAATACTGCAACACAAAGAGAGCAGTAGAAGCACAAAGTTATGTCATTTTCAGAACTAATTTGTGTCACTGTTTTGTCAAAGCAAGTGTAGCTATATAAGTGATGTATAGTAACTCACCATAGAGGTTTAGCATGTGATACACTCACTACAAAGGCTTCACCCGTCTGACCAGAAAGAGTTCGTCCACTCCGGTCAACAATGGTACCTGAGATCTATACATAGAGTGGGACAAGACATCAAGTAGCGCATTAAAATACCTTTCAACTAAACCAACTAATGGACATAATTATCCTTGATTAAGATGTCCATCTTTTATCTGAAATTGGTCATAAATGTGATTCATGGGCAAGATCATGTCGATAAAATGAAAAGAGAAAAATATAATTAATAATAATAATAATAGTAAACCGCAAACTTTAGACATACAGATTGTAAATAAATGCTCATAGACGTACGAATATAGGTTTTCTTTCATAGCTCTTTTCAAACATCAGGTCGATGGCAAATAAGGCAGCCTGTGGAAGGACACATACAAAGATAGAGACATCAGTCACATTACATACAACATCAGGTTACATAATCTTTTAACAGCAGCTTTCAGTTTATCTATAACATGTCCACAGAAAAGCCTTAAAGCCAAAATTCACTTTTCCCATGACGCTGTTTCCTGAGGTTGTAATATATCTCTTTTGATAAGTTTTATATAATATAACTTAGTAGCCAAACTGCTAAAATGGTAACTAACAAGCCAAGACACAGATCGTGAATGCATTCATTATTTATTGTAGTGATTTATCAAAGTAAAAATCTTTTTTGTTGTTGCAAAATAATAAGTCAAAAAATATATACAGTGCCTATAAAGTATTTACCCCCTTGGACGTTTTCCCCTGTTATTGCTTTTATAAATGGAATCATGGCCAATCTTTTTAGGCTGTTTTGACGAATAAAAACTCTTTAATGTCAAAGTGAAAACAGCTATCTAGAAAGTAATGTCAATTCATTAAAAATATAAAATGCAATATAAGTGATTGCATAAATATCCACCCTCTAGTTTACAGTGAGAAATAATTAAACAGAGGAGAAGCCAACGTATTACAGCCTGTCAAGTTATGTGGTCGACTGGTGTGTTTTTGCTGTCTTTTTTCTGTTTGTTGTGCTTGCAGAGGTGTACTGAGAGGCTGGGTTTAGTTTCACCTCACGGAACTGCCAACACATGTCACAGGGTGGCTGTGTCTGGTGGTGGGACCAGTGGAGAGGGGTGCTGTTTTCAATTTGCTTACACAGGGCCTGGCGCCATGGAGTGCTGCCCCTGAAGGGAACAGGAGGTTGCAGGTGTGCGGTTGGCAGACAGAGGAGGAGGCGGTGCTTATAAATGTGAAAGGGAGCAGGATACAAGAGAGAGACGAGAGAGCAGCCGAGAGGAGCGTGCCAGGACGACACATGGCGCAAAATGGTAGCAGAGATCGGAGTCAGCCTACGGCAGAGACAAGAGTGCAGCGGAGGAGGACTGTGGTGGCGCGACATATGGACCAGAGACCAGAGTCAGCCGACGGCAGAGACTAGAGAGCAGCAGGGTGGCAAAGCGGGCTGGAGACGGCGTCGGTCGACTACAAGATACAGGGGAGACGCACCGCGGGAAACGTGGAGGGGTAGGAATAAGCTTCACCCCTCCTCCCAGCTAAGTACCGCTTTTATCCCACTCCCCTCATGTGTTGATTAGACTACGGAGGACACCCCTTGATTTTAGCTGTTTTAATTGATTGAATTTTATTTCCATGCTGTATTGTTTTGGTTTATTTTGTGTTCTTTCTATTTTGATCTGTTTAAGTGCATGTCTGTTTTTAATTATTCCTCAAGGGGTGTCGTAGGGCGCGAATCAAAGTATTGACTGGTAAGTGACCCCTTTTTTTCGCTTCACTAAGCCTCATATCAGTGAATTTCGAATCTTCTTGTGGATAACTACTTGTCTTTTGTTTTACCTCCAGCATTCACCTGCGATCTCAACTTCCAGTGGCTTTGTGCCTCACAACCCAGCTCCCCAATCTCAACTAGAGTTCACCTAAGGGCATCCTGGAGACTCCAAGGTCCACTGGAAGAAAGGTTCCTTGGTCTGATGAGACCAAAATGGAGCCTTTTGCCCATCAAACTAGATACTATGTTTAGCAGACACCAAACACTGCACATCACCTCAAACACACCATCCCCACTGTGAAGCATGGTGGTGGTAGCATCATGGGTCCGTGTATCTTTTGGTCATTCGATTTTCCCTCAGAAACAGGTATTAAAAAATAAAAAACTAGTGGTTATTTGATTTTTGTTTTAAAATACAAAAATTAAAATTGAAATACAAGGCGTTTTTCTTTTTCATGGTCAAAAGGGGATGAGCTAAATTTAAAAAATGATTAATTTTCATTTTCTATTTCATATAACAAAAAATACAATCACTAGAAAAAAGAAAATGAAAAAAAGGCCTGTGCTTTCATATTCTGAGACCGGATGTTGTCATTTTCAGGACGATGTTGTATAGAACAAACAGTACGCTCCTAGGCTACAGCAGGGTAATCTACCGTGACACATGGACATGGAACTGCAGTTAAGCCGGCCGTCACGCTCCGTGGTCAAATCAGCCGCACTTAAATTTCGCAGTATGGTAAATGCAGAGAAACAGCGTATTTACTTTTGGTTTTCAAAATAAAGTTATTATGAACAGTAAGCTATTATCTGAACCTACATTTAAAATACAATATGTTACATTAAAGTGTTTCATGCGCCCATGATGAATAAAAAACACTTAATATCAAGTATCTTTACTTGCACCAGTGTGGAGAAATGCCAAAATATAAAATATATTTCCTGGCTACTGATGGTATATTTGACTTTTACACATCTAATACTACAACTGTACTTGATATCAAGCATTTTTACTGTACCAATGTTGAAAAATTCAACAATAAAATTCCACATTTGTTCTTCCAACTGGCATATTTTCATATATTTCAGCTACTGTAAAAACACTTTGCTCAACAATTCCTGGCTATGGATGGTATATTTCACTTCTACACATCCAAGACTACAACTGTACTTGATATCAAGCATTTTTACTGCACCAATGTATTTAGCGATATGCAACGTGACTGCATCCGTAACAGCTGTCCACTGGGACCATTTCTTTTCATACGGAACACAATGATTAAATGATTCCACTAATGTGAACAACAAGTGTCCCACTGTGATGCATACGCCTGTTTGAGATGTTGAAATAAATGTGTCGGTCCGCTGCTTTTAGTTACAACAGCCTTTAAACAAACTATGCAGCGGGCCGTGGTTTGTTCGAGGTCTGACGCCACAAAACCAATCTACTAACAAGACAGTGCTTTTTCGGGAACAAACTCTTTGCTTGCTGCACGTTGCGTTTGTCTCTCTGTGGAGAGTCAATACGAGGGGCAGGGTGGAGCCCACTATGAACTACGGGAGCCCATGGGGAGCGGCGGCGGAGCAAGTTAAAGAGAAAATTGATGTTATTTTTTTAAAATCGTCCTAAACCACAAACTCGAATTAATTGATTTTAACGATTTATGGCAACAACCCTTAAGAGGGTTTTTGTTATTTTTTTGTGTCAAAGTTATATTGACCATGATTCCATTTATACTGTAGTATAGGGACTATATAACAAAGTTAGATGGCATTGGTTACAGTATACCCAGTTAGCCTAACCTCATTCTCTTATCTTTAGCTTTCTGTAATTACTGCTTTCATACAAAACCACACAAAAGAAAAGACATTAATTGGTTAGAATGTTTAAGCCAATCAGGTGAGAGCTACCTTAGCGTTGGCAGTGTCAAAAATGGTTTCCACCAGAAGGATGTCTGCACCTCCATCTAATAGACCTCTGACCTGCTCTGTGTAGGCTTCAACAAGTGCATCAAATGCTGCGCACACACACACACACACACACACACACACACACACACACACACACACCGTGTGTACATTACATTGCAATGATACTTTTTGCATGTTGGGGAAGATCAACATGCTTTTTCCAAACATCAGACATTTTGACTGTCATGGTAAGAAAAGCTCATGTGTTACTACATAAATTATGCATCGGTTCCTTTCAAGTGTCCCAATCGGTCATAACGGTGAGCCCATATAATAACTCCTGCACACTGAAAATGAAGGGCTAAATTTCAGCCATCATCAACTGTTCTTTTTCTACTGTCACATCAAAATGTCTGCTGTTCCAACTAAGAATACATGATGTATTGAGGGGGTGAGATTTTAGGAGAACAACCAGCATGTTACAGTAGCCAAAGAAAAGTGCATGCTGTTGGGGATGCATTACTCAACCTTTAAAGTTTTGGAATAAATTCAGATTGCAACAGTCAGGCTACCGAACGTCTGTATTATGTTCGCTGCTAGAGAGGAGAAATAAAAAGTTAATGTTAATGCAAACTTACTATGGTCTCTTCCTGCATTATTCACAGCAGAGTCGATGAGGATGCTTTATTTTCCTTTTCTGATTTTATTTTGCTCTATCCCTGCTCTGTGAGGCTGCCAGAGCAGAGACAAATTTGCAACAACCGCACACTATGCATTATCTAACATTACCCACATTTCTTGACCCCCCATGTTTAACCGGGTCGGTGCCGGTGGGTAAACTTGTGTAATTTAATGCAATCCAGAGCATTCTGCCAAACATTCTACCTTTAAAATACTCATAAGTTTTTGTTGACACTGTCAGAGAGTTCATTTAAAGCAAAACTCTCGCCAAAATGCAACCTAGACTTTTTTTGCGAATGTATATGAGTCAAACCTTCGTGTAAAAGCATAATTACGAGGAAAGAGGCACTTTTAAGATTTACCATAGTTTTGTTTTCGGGCAAGCTCATTTTCATTGGAGTGCTGGGGCACTCTTACGCTAGCATCAAAATCGCTATTTTTAGAACACTAAGAAGGCTCGACACAACATGAAACTTGGCTCATAGTATCACCAGGGTCTCCTACACATGAACACGAGCATTGAGAACATTGTTTGTGTACACAGAGTTTGCTAAAAAGAAGGTTTTTCTAACAACTCACCTCAGCAGTAGCTTGTTCCACTCCCAGTCGTCATGGCAGCCGAGAAGTATCGATCTCAGAATGCAACGTAACTTTGAGAAGAGTTAAGGTGGACCGCTACTGTCTTCAACAACAACAACAACAACAACTATCCACGCGATATCTTACGTGACTTTTCCGGCTTTTTATTTTAGTATTGTTTCTCATATGAGGCTCCTTGCATTTAGATGGAACTAAGCTTTAGGAGTGGTCCACCTTAACTATCCTCCATGTTAAGTCACATTCGGAGATCGACACTTCTCACTGGCAGGGCAGCAGCAAGTGTAGGAAACATCTGCTAATGTGGGTTGTCCTAAAACTTTCTTTATAGCAAACACAAACAATATTCTCAGTGCTCGTGTTCATGTGTAGAGACCCTGGTGATACTATGAGCAAAGATTCATGTTATGTCGAGCCTGCTTAGTGTTTTAAAAATAGCGATTTTAATGCTAGCGTAAGAATGCCCCAGCACTCCATTGAAAATGAGCTTGCTTGAAAACGAAACTACGATAAATCTCAAAAGTGCCTCTTTCGTTGTAATTATGCTTTTACACAAAGTTTTGACTCATGTACATTCACATAAAAAAGCCTAGGTTGCATTTTGGCGTGAGTTTTGCTTTAACTGTATCTTTGAAACAGAAGACACCCCACAACAGCGACCGTGGCTCAGGTGGTAGAGCAGGTCGGCCTATGTTCGGAGGGTCGGTGGTAGGATCCCCGCATGGCCAACTGCATCATGGTTGTTGTGTCCTTGGGCAAGACACTTCACCCACCTTGCCTCGTGTGAATGTGTATGACTGCTGTATGTTTGAGGTGGTGGTCGGAGGGGCCGTAGGCGCTGAATGGCAGCCACGCTTCCGTTAGTCTGCCCCAGGGCAGCTGTGGCTACTATCGTAGTTTACCACCACCAGTATGACTGTGTGTGAATGAATGAATGTCAGCGACTTTGGGTCACTGAAAAGCGCTATATAAATAAAATGAATAATAATAATGACAATAATATTAATAATAACAATAATAATAATAATAATAACAACAACAGCAGTGCTGGGTGATTTCAGTGCAGGAAAAAAACCACAGTAGATTAATGTTTTTTTTTAAAACTGGGCATAGAGCGAATCTGATGAGGCTACATGAGAAACGTGTGGTTCGCTCCTTCTTGTTTTTAATTTAACTGTTAAACAATAACTATGACTTAACTGTAGCTATAAAACACTGTCATTTGTAAACTGGTGTTTAGTGGAATATTACCTTTTTTGATCACCTGTATCTTTATTACTGCAGTTGTATGTGGTGTTTTTGTTATGTTGAAGTTTGGTTGATAAAACATTATGAACCCCTCTGTCTCACATTTGCGTACCCAAATTCTGATACATCGAAATGGAAGTACATTTAGTCAGCTGGACTTTATTGACAGAGATTCTTCTCCTCTAATGTATGAAAATGCAATATTTAAATCAGCAGACAGAGATTCAGTTATAGGACAGGATGATCAAAATGTTATGTAAACAACTAACAACACTAGCCACCACTCATACAGTTACTCTGATATTTAAACACTGCCATGTTTCAACATACTGAACTACTGTGACCACGTGTTGGGTCAAAGTAACATGTTATAAGGAACATTAAATCTTAAATCATGTTTCTCTCTTTGTAGGTTGACTGCTTGAAATTCTGTGGCTCCTGAAATGGTACCTATCTTTAATCTATGCATGTCCCCAGGTCCCTGTCCAACTCTTGCACTCCTAAATCAATCACTCACTTGTGACAGTGTCCAAAAATGGCCAAAGACAAAAGAAACTGTTGAGTCATCTTACTGATATTCCTGAAGTCAGGTCTCTCCACAGATGGAGATACAGACAGGGTTTTATTGGTGGGACCCACTGCCCCAGCCACATAGCGTTTACAACCTGATAACACAAAGATTACAGTTGAGGTTGGACACATAAGGAAATCCCTAAGAATCAGTGATTGGATATTTATCTATTGGATAGCAATGTGCTGCTGTCACACTAAAAATTCACCTCACCAGTTTGCTTAGCGACATCGTCGGCTGCCTTCCTCGCCAGCTCTGCAGATGCCCTGTTGAGGCGATAAGCCTACACAACAGACAGAACAACACGCCTGCATTGTAAGAAAGACAAATGAGCTGGTGACAGCCTGCCTTATTATCTTTTTCTGATTATATTCATTGGGAAATAGCCTTAACTTGTCATCATGAAAACTGTATACAAAACTGTCAAATCACATTCAAACCACACAAAGCATATTCAGTATAGGGGGAACAACATAATGCAATAAAATTTCAACCAATAATTTCATTACCTCCGCCAAAGAGTTTTCACCCCTGTTCGTTTGTTTGTATGCTGGTTGGTTGGTTTGTCAGCAGGGTTACACAAAATCTACTAAACAGATTTCCATTGAACTTGGATGGAAGATCCCAGCTCAGAATAGCCCTATTACCTTTTCTACAGTTTGTTTTACAGTTTGTGAAAATAAAGGACAAAGAGAAACAGACTTACCTTCACTTTAGGATTTTTTAATTGTTAACTGAGAATTATTGTTTTTCATATTTTAGTGGAACTTGTTAAAAATAAATCTTTTGGGGGTGCTAGTGAGCAGACCATATAAAAGGTGGACATCAGGGACATGAAGGACAGACCGTCTACTTGGTCAGATGAAGTGTTTTCATTACAAGCTATAGTAGCCAGCCGTCAAACTCAGATGGTAACCCTAAAGGACAGGTGAGTAGAGAAGGACATGGAGGGAAGGATGAGATGGGGCAACATCCGAACAGTCGGCATTGATGAACAGCCCAACTCCAGCTCACTGACAGCCATATTGAAGTTTTGCAGCTGGACCAGGAGGTAAAGATAGACCACTCATATCGCGCTGTGGCCCCCAGGAAACTGTGAGACCATTGCTAAGCTGCATTACAACGGAGACGCTGCAGAGATCCTGTGGAAAGCCCGGGACAGAGCCCCCCTCACCTACAAGGGAAACGGGATCACCATATTTCCTGACTGCACCTTCACTGTTGCCAAGGCCAGAGCTGCATGTGCGGACGTATGGATAGCGCTATGTGGACGTAGAGGAGTCCGCTACGGCCTGCTTTATCTAGCCAGACTAGGTATGTCAGATAAGAAAGAGGACATGGAGTTTGCTGACCCCATGAAAGCCATGGAGTATGCCTAGAAAAAAGTTTCCCACTTGCAGAGTTTCAGTACTGAATGTGTCCTTACGTATGGATGATAACAACAAGGTCTGTGGATTAAGATGAGTGACCTTTATATTGCCATGTAAATGGTTAATACACAGGTATTATCTGTTCTATTCCAATTACAGTTCACCTGTTGCCTTAAGTTTATAGGGGTTTATTATTGCTACCCCAAAAGTAACCACTCTAATAGTATATGTTCAGTATTGACACCATATTCAGCGTGTAAGCCAGATGGCTGCCACATCACAAGGGGCTGTTTATACTGTATTAGGTTATGTGTGGACCCTTAACCTGAATACTCATAGGTTTGATTGGCAAAGGACAAAAAAGCAGGAATATATACGGCGCACCTACCATGACACGGTGACAGCAAGCATCCAATGCAGGGGTGGTCCTAGACCATTTGGTGCCCTAGGCGAGCTTTACTGATAAGCGCCCCATCCCCACGAAAAAGACCAAAGACCATGTCCAAAGAATTGCTCATTTATTTAAACAATGATAATCCAAACAATACAACAATATGTGCAAATACATGTTCAATAAAAAATACACAACAAGTTACATGATACGGCCCTCTCCGAACCAACTCTGTTCTCATTAGGTTTGTTACATGAAGAGGCCAGTCAGCAGGATCAGCTGAAGGTGAATTGCCAGTCTTTGCTGCATCTACAGGGCACATGAAGCACACTTTCTCACCTTGTATTCAAGATAACTTACCACACACACACACGATATAGAATAAATATAATGTCAATGTAATGCTATTGTGTGACTTCTGCATAAAGCAGAACTGGATATTATTTTAAAATCCTTGAGCTAACTTAGATGAATAAAACAGGACAGTTAAGGTATTGCTAAAATTCTTTATTTTCATCAGGCACACACCTGAGACACACCAAGTGTGGAATCAGTGGTGCAATCAAGATGAACAGCTTGCACTCACCTGAACATCCAGGCTCTGTGGTTAGAGGCAGGGGGAGGTGGGCAGGAAAAGCAGCATGCTCTTGTTGTGTCTCCTCTGGTGGCTCTAGGTCCATAAAAATAAAGAGATCACACAAGAGCAAATACATTGACTGGATGAGACATGGCACGACATATTGTCATTTTCACATAAGTCAATACATTTTTATCATCGCTAACATTCACTGACACATTAAACTCACCTGACATGATGCTACTGCTAGCTAGCATATTTATATCAATAATGCTTGGTGAACTTAAAAAATATTTATTAAAAATGACATACCTTTCTCCTTTGCACGTTTCTCCTGCTCTTCTTCTCTGCGCTTTAGAAATTGCGCCCCGGGTAACTTTTGCCATTTCATTTGTCTTGTCAGGTCAGGCTATTGTGATTATGCTATGACATTTTCTCATTGTGCAGCTGCCTCTAGAGGCAGTATTTTCTAACCACCTCAGGGAAGGTATTCTTATGCATTTTAATGTCACTTGCCAGGTCATGTAAGGGATAGACTACATAAGTTGTTATACTTGTCAAAACAAAAATAGGAACTTGGACTATGTCTCTCTTTACATTTATTTTGTCCCATTGTCGGCTTCAGCTAAGAAAGAAATACACTACTCACAATAAGTTAGTGATATTATTATTTACATGAGTGCTTTTCCTATTTGGTCGGAATTTTAATGAAATAAGTAAAAGTTCCCTTTGATTTTACTAATAATGAATGAGAAGAAACACCATTTTCATTAGTTTAATATTTATTACCCCAAAAATTTTGACAATAACAAGGATATCCCCAAATAACAAAAATTGACAATGTCAGTAGCGGGTGTTTCCACCATTTGCCGCAATGACAGCTTGACAGTGACGTCTCATGCTCCTCACTTGCCTCATGATGTTGTTCTGAGGCAATGCGTTCCACTCCTCCACAAGTGCTACACGCAGTTCTGCCAGGTCACGTGGGGGTGGGGTACGATCATCCAGTCTCTGCTTCAGCTGGTCCCAGACATGCTCTATGGGGTTCAGGTCTGGGGACATTGCTGGCCATACCATATGAGGCACTCTGACTTCCTGAAGTCGAGCTGTGACAATTCTGGCACGATGTGGTGGAGCGTTATCATCCATGAACAGAAAGTTGGGGGTGTGCTGGCGGAATTGGGGGATGATGATGGGTTCTATGATGTCTCTGAGGTAAGAACGTGCAGTGACTGAGCCATTTACAATAACCAAATCTGTTTTGCGCTGACTGGTGATGCCTGCCCAGACTGTTGCACCTCCTCCACCAAAGGGAACCCTGGGGACCATGTTGACCTCGGCGTATCGCTTACCTCGCCTTCTCCAGCAACGCTGACGACCATCATTTCTGTGCAAGGTGACCCGACACTCATCAGTAAACAGGACAGTAGACCACTGCTGCATAGTCCAGGTCACATGGTCTTGTGCCCACTGCAAACGTTCACGGTGGTGTCTTGGTGTCAGCGGAGTCACCTGCAACGGTCGTCTGGCATTCAAGCCCAAGCGGTGGAGTCGGTTTCAAATGGTTTGTCTGGAAACCCTAGTACCCCTCACATCTCGTAACTGGGCCTGCAGCTGTGTGGCAGTTGCATAACGATGTCTGAGTGCATAGGTCCTTAGGTACTGGTCATCGTTGCGGTCTGTTACTCGTGGGGCTTCACTCCTGGGTCTGTCACGAACTCTGCCAGTAGTTCTGTGTCGTGATGCAAGTCTGCTGATGACACTTTGAGACACACCAAGTTCACGAGAAACATCTGACTGCCTGCCACCGACCCGAAGGCGCACTATGGCCAGGTGGCGCTGCTCGTTCGTTAAATGACGTCGTGTGTTCATGGCTGTTTGAATGATGAACTTGGAATTACTTACTGACAATACCAGCTTTTTATACCCACAGAATGTTGAAATTGATGCCACATTGAAAAGGGCTGTCTTTTAGTTTTTTGGTATTGGCCCCAATATGTAAGGCACACTGTACACAGTGAGACCATTACGTGGAAAACACAAAATGAGGTGCGTCTATCACCCCAATACAATTGCCTCCCTATCCCAAAACTCTCTGAAGTGAAACAAACACCGTATGTATGAAATCCACTGAGTCTCTCACAATATCCCTAACTTATTGTGAGTAGTGTAGTTCGCCCCTCACGTCCAAAATTCTTAGAACACATCAGATAGCCTTCCGCAAAAATTGCAGGCCCTTTGGTGGAGCTCTGCTTCGTTGTGACAAATGAACGGAATACTTGCGGAGTGACATGAAGACATGAATCAGAGGCACAAAAAACGCTGACAGCTGTGAGCGGTCATTATGTTTACCTATGCACCTTATTCCTGACTACGGTTCATAGCAGTAGTCGGTTATGCTCTTCCGTTTGAACTGGTTGAACTCTGTGTATACACTAGGGCTGGGTATCATCAGGTACCTCGCGATACGATACTATCACAATATTTTGCCCACGATAACGATAATATCACGATACAGCGATTCTGCGATAATCGATATATTGCAAGGAATTTCATCCACGATACATCACGATATCTGTGTCACTGAAGAAATTCAGAATTTATTGACTGCACTGAATCCATTTCACAGGAATTACAAAACATTGTCAATCAATCAATCAATTTCACATGAATGACAGCCAAGTAAACAAAGAGTATATTGCACAGTGTCTCTTCTTAACACACACACTGAGTACAACTATCATTAAATATCTATATGTGTGGGTTTCAGAGCTACTTAAACCATTTTTTTAAATTTTATTTGGTTGTATACCTATGTTTGAATAAA
The DNA here is from genome assembly GCF_900880675.1 of Sparus aurata. Classification (NCBI taxonomy): domain Eukaryota; kingdom Metazoa; phylum Chordata; class Actinopteri; order Spariformes; family Sparidae; genus Sparus; species Sparus aurata. Next base: position 1,279,670 of record NC_044206.1, read on the forward strand.
GATAAAGCTGTCCTCCGAAGAGGGCTGGTGGTGGTGGGCCAAAAAAAAAAATAAAAAAATATTATTATTATTTATTTATTTTTTTTAACATTTTTAAATATCGATATTTGGCACCAGTGTATCGATAACGTACCTCAAGACGAAATATCGCGATATATCGTAGTATCGATATTTTGGCACACCCCTAGTATACACTAGCGTAGCTGTCTTGCTTGCTCTAAAAAACGGCTTTTAACACAAAGAAAGCAACAAAATGGACAAATTGGAGGTGGATACACAGTACGGATGTTTTAAAAAGTTGTAGGGACAGTTCTGTAACAGTGCCTCACCAGTCAATTATCACGGAGTGGGCAGATGATGTGAAGCAATGAACCCACGTTAGCTACATCCACATAGTTAATTATCTTGTATTTTCTGAAGGTGTTGACGGCAGAGAATTACGCAGTTACAAAAGCACAGAAGCATACAACTACCTGCACAGTAACACAATAGGGAAAGTAATGTTGTAGAAACACAGCAAGTTTATATTTCTGAAGGCAGCAGTAGAGCCCAGCCGGAGCGTCAATCAAGCTAAACATACAGCATGGATAATGCTGAAGCAAAGTGGAGTCGTGGAGACAGGCGGCTGCTCGTGCATTGCCAGGTTAGGGAAATCATGTAGTCATGCAGCAGCTATTCTGTGGAAGGTGTTCCTTAACCCAAATATTTATTTTAGTCTCAAAGCTTTACGGAGGCAATCAGTCATGCAGTTGCAAGTCAACCGGAAACACAAAACCGCCGGCGGAAGTAGTTATCCATCTTGGCAGCCCCCATAGGCCTTTGAAGAACTGGGTGGATACCCAATCCGTGCCTTGCACCCACCCCCTCCAAAAAAAGGATTTATGAGAGCCTCTTTTTCAGGTCGGAAAAGCCGGATTTCCGGATTTATCTGGAAGAATCCCACCCCTGCATACTCTTATTTCCCCTAATCCTAGTGCACCCCATGCACAGTGAAATTTAACCTAGACTTTTGCTGCTGGCTACAGTGGCTAGGGACCAGGTCTTACCCTTCTTATGTTAGCTAACTGTAGTTTCGTTAGCTATTTCGTTCTTTTTTCTGTTCTGGTTCCTCTGTACAAAACAACAAGGGCGCAAACTTTTCACTGCATCCGGTTACTTATTGTTTTTGTTAAAGCTGAAAATATTTGGCACAGCTGTAGCTATTGCCTGTCCCACTCCATTTGGATCCAGTTAGTACTCCTGACTCTTACAATCCACATCACAACTCTCACGTTCTGTGCGCACAGTGTTTACTACTGCCAGGCACATTTGGATCGAAATACACAACATACATTACAAGTAATGAACACACTAAAAATTACAAGTTACAACGTTAAGGGTCTTCATAATCCTGTTAAGAGAAAGAAAATTCTATACCAGCTGAAACAAGCCAAAAAGTCATTGGCGGATAAAGTATATTACTCCTCGCACCAATCTGGAAGAAAGAAGGGGGTGTCCATACTTATCCATAGACAAATCAATTTCACACAAACATTGGTATACAGACACTGAAGGTAAATATATTTTGGTTAATGGGTTGATTGATGGTATAGCAGTTTCTCTCATAAACGTATACACACCCAATAAAGACGAGCCAGGCTTCATCAGAACATTGTTTAACGCAATATTACAGTGTAGCAAGGGAATACTGCTGATGGGACGAGATTTTAACTGTGCGATGACGCAATTAATAGACCGGCAACCAGGCTCTAAATCTCACACAACAAAAATGAGCAGAATGCTCATACATTTATCCATAGAGTCAAGCCTAGTGGACATGTGGAGGAGCAAGTTCCCAAGAAAAAGGGACTTCACTTTTTATTCAAGTAGGCATGTGTCCTATTCAAGGAGTGACTGTTTCTTCACTCCCAAGGATGAGCTGAACAGGATAGTGGACATTGAGATACAACCTATCACTATTTTGGACCACGCACCTGTCACACCTGGATGGGATATAGGCCACAGACTAAGCTCTAAGCAATGGAGACTCAATGAGTCTCTCCTTAATAAGGAATTTGTCTCCTTCATCATAACAGAGTTCAAGCAATATTTAGACACCAATACCTCGCCTGAAACGTCACCCCTCATACACCCCCGTATTATTTCATTTACATGTGCCAAGAAAAGACAAAGATTCTAAACAGCGATAATTGGAAAATAAAATCAGAGAATCAGAACATAAACATAAATAACTGGCTTCGAATTGTATCTTAAAGAACCGAAATGCAACTTATAGCGAACTTAACGGTCTACTGATGGATAAGATTGAGGGTACACTGAGATTTACCAATCAACGATACTATGAATATGGCCACAAGGCAAGTAGATTATCAGCATTTACATTAAGAAAACAGCAATCATTCAAAGATTTGTTGACCTGTCATGCGCATGTGCGAGTAGCAACATGCGCACCAGTGGAGGCTTTGTGTTTGTCAAGTAATTAATGCAACAACTATGCTCAAAATTAAAACCTCTATAAGTTATAAGATGGATATATTGGATGAGCTGCGGCAAGATGTCCAAGATCTGAAGCAGACCTCGGGTTTCATACTCGCAACTCTGTATGAATATAAGAAGAAAACTGATGTACTGGAAACCACCTTCACCAAACTAGAAACAACGGTGAATCAGATGAAAACGGAAAACGGCCAGTTAAAGGAAAAAATGCTGGAGCTGACGACTAGATCTATGAGGAATAATTTCATTTTCTTGGGATCACAGAAACTTCAGGTTAAGAAGTGGAGAAAACGCTGAAACAGTTCTTAATCAACGAATTACAGATGGATGTGGAGATGGTGGAAAAAATCCAATTTGATCGTGTACATAGGCTCCAACGCAGCAGAGAAAACCAAGGAAAGCCTCGTTTATTGATTGTGAAGTTCGAACGATTCAAGGATAAAGCTCTTGTTAAAAGTTTCAGCAAACACCTGGCGGGTAAGCCGTATGGTGTGAACAACCAATTCCCTCCAGAAATTGAGGCAAAAGAGCATCGGGAGAAGAAAGATGCGGTAACTCATTGTAGATAAGCTTTATATAAACGGTAGACTATTCAAGGATAAAGAAATCACACTGTGGCTAATTGGCCCCAACTAGACCACCCACACATGCATTGAAAGGAGGGGAAAGAAGAGAGAGACAATCTTCGGATATTTGAATGACTGTATTACTCATGCCCATTTAACTATGGTGGTCTTGTATGACAGGAGACTGAAAAGTTTAGGCTACTCATAGACAAAGAGGATAATAATGCAAGAAGGATTATAGAAAGAGAAAAAGAGGGATTTGATTTACTTGCCATATAAGTGATTAAGATATTTTGTATCATTAATGATGGCCTCCACACACGTGTTAAGGTGGCTTTGCCTCTGCCGACCACCCTTTTTTTTTAATTCTATGTTGTGTGTTTATGTCTTTTTATGTCTTTACTGTTTTCTTGTTTGGATTTGAGGTTTATTAGTAGGCCTGTGTGTATTTTTTAGGGGGCCAAGCCCGAGGGGCCGAGGGAATGCCTGTACAAGCATACGCGTTTCCTAGGACCAGCGGTGCGCTATAATGGATGCAATCGCGTTTTTGCCTGTAATCTTCCTTAATCACCGGCCAGGTGTCAGAGATAACAAACGTTTCAGTCTCGCCGACCATCTCTGTCCCCTTTTCAGTCATCGTGAGCGGTATTTACTTCAGTTTTAACAAGAAGTTTAGGTCATATATTCCGCTTGAGTTTTAAAGTCAAAACCATATAGAGGTTTTAATTTTGAGCATAGTTGTTACATTAATTACTTGACAATGCAAGCATACGCGTTTCCTAGGACCAGAGGTGCAAGGACCCCTATTGTAATTGTAAAGATTTTTATTTTCATTTTTCTCCGGCTAAAAGTGGTGCTGCAGGCTGAACCGTGCAAGGGAGGGCGGTGCAATTTGGAGGGTTGGTCCAGACTCCTGCGAATATCTCAGACACAAAAAACTACATATGTCCGCCTGCAGGGGGCGCTATAACCTTGGCTAACGCGTTTTTGCCCATAACTCCCACACCTTATGTCGCACATCCAAAAACCTTGTATCCCCAGATTCCCTGAATAGAGCTGAATCAGTTTGCGATTGGCCACGCCCACTTGCGCCTAAAAAGTTTTTTCGCAAAATCGCAAAAACGGGAAAATCTACTTTTGCGAACTACTCCTTGGGAATTTGTCCGATCTGCGTGAAACTTGGCACGTACACTCTCAGCTGGACCTGATCTAAAGTTATCAAAAGAATTTTGCTCGGTCAAAAAATGCGCAAATTATTAACGAACAAATTTCTGTAGCTAGCTATAAAAATGTAAACGGTTTGATATCTCAGTCAAACTAAATGCTATTGACAGTAAATTTGAGATTCTTGCTTGCCATGAGACTGGGAAGGGATGAGCCGAATTTGGCGAAGTTTGGCCACTAGGGGGCACTAAAAATATGGGAAGTTTATATCTCTTGAATGGTTACACAGATTTTTACGAAATTTGGTCGGTATGATGTAGGGCCAATCCTGATGCCATATCTTCAAGGTGGTCATGACTGGTCAATGTGGGCGTGGCTTATTACAAGATAAACAACAAACATTCATTTCAGCCAAACTATTATGCTGAGAGCTTTGAAATTTATATGGTACAGATAGAATAGGACACAGTTCTTCCATAACAAAAATTACACATGTACTCCACTAGGTGGCGCTATAATGGATGCAATCGCGTTTTTGCCTGTAACTTCCACATTTTAAATAACACATTCGCAAACCTTATATCCATATGTTCCCTGAATACAGCTGGGTTTTCTGACATAGGACACGCCCACTTCTGCTGCATATTTTGTTTGCTAAAGTGCCACATATGCAAAACCTACTTTTTCAAACTCCTCCTTGGGATTTTGTCCCATCTGAGTGAAACTTGCCACATAGGCTCTTCAGCTGGACCTGATATAAACTAATCAAAAGAATTTTGCTCGGTCAAAAAATGCGTAAATTATTAACCAACAAATTGGTTCCTTGGTTGCCATGAAACTGGGAAGGGATGAGCCGAATTTGGCGAATTTTTGCCACTAGGGGCGCTAAAAATATGGGAAATTTATATCTCTTAAATGGCTACACCGATTCTTACCAAATTTGGGCGGTATGATGTAGGGCCAATCCTGAGGCCATATCTTGAAGGTGCTCATTACTGGTCAATGTGGGCGTGGCTTAGTACAACAAATCCAAATCGGCACACATTTAGCCTTTTGCACTTCCAGTGCACTTCCCATTACAGCGAATACCACGGCTCAGACGTTGGCCTGTGTCTTCACTTTTGCAAGCCGTCATCGTTTGGGCCAACTTCTGTGGGCTCTGCGGTGCGCGGGGTCCGAATCACGCGGAAGAGCTTGGCCCCCATTCATAACTGCTTGCAGTTCTAGTTTTATTTGTGATGATTCAATATTATTAAAGAGTGTCTATGGACATAAATAGGCTGGTTATAGGGAGTCATAATTGTAATGGGTTAGCTAACAACATAAAAGGAATGAGGTTTTCAAATGGCTTAAAGATAAATGTACATTTGACATTATGTTTCCAAGAGACACACTCTGTTAAAGGATGATACTTGACCCAGTATCATGGCAATACTTATTCCAAACATTAAAACAGTTTAGATTTGGCCCTACTTTTATAACCTGGATACAAACACTCTACTTGTCGCCACAGGCTGCTGTCAAAGTACAAACCCCAATTCCAATGAAGTCGGGACGTTGTGTAAAGCATAAATAAAAACAGAATACAATGATTTGCAAATCCTTTTCAACTTAAATCCAATTTAATACACTACAAAGACAAGATATTTAATGTTCAAACTGATAAACTTTATTGTTTTTGTGCAGATATTCACTCATTTGATTTGGATGCCTGCAACACGTTCCAAAATAGCTGGGACGGGGGCAACAAAAGACTGGGAAAGTTGAGGGATGCTTAAAAAACACCTGTTTGGAACATTCCACAGGTGAACAGGTTAGTTGAAATCAGGTGAGTGTCATGATTGGCTATAAAAGGAGCATCCCCGAAAGGCTCAGTCATTCACAAGCAAGGATGGGGTGAGGTTCACCACTTTGTGAACAACTGCGTGAGCAAATAGTCTAAGAATAACATTTCTCAATGTACAATTGCATGAAATTGAGGGATTTCATCATCTACAGTCCATAATACAGTCTGACGAGTCCGCATTTCAAATTGCTTCTGGAAATCATGGACGTTGTGTCCTCTGGGCCAAAGAGGAAAAAAGATCATCCAGACTGTTATCAGTGCAAAGTTCAAAAGCCAGCATCTGTGATGGTATGGGGGTGTCTTAGTGCCCATGGCATGAGTAACTTGCACATCTGTGAAGGCACCATAAATGCTGAAAGGTACATACAGGTTTTGGAGCAACATGCGCTGCCATCCAAGCAAAGTCTTTTGAGGGACATCCCTGCTTATTTCAGCAAGACAATGCCGAGCAACATTCTACATGTGTTACAACAGCGTGGCTTCATAGTAAATAGTGCGGGTACTAGACTGGAATGCCTGCTGTCCAGATCTGTCCCCCTTTGGAAATTTGTGGGGCATTATGAAGCGCAAAATGCACTAGAGGCCCCGGACTGTTGAGCAATTGAGGTCGTATATCAAGCAAGAATGGGAGAAATTCCACCTACAACACTTCAACAATTCATGTCCTCTGTTCCCTTTTAACAACACTCAGTAAGCATTTGGGAAGGTGATGCACCACAGTGGTAAACATGCCCCTGTCCCAGCTCTTATGGAACGTGTTGCAGGCTCGCAATTCAAAAGTGAATATCTGCACAAAAACAATCAAGTTTATCAGTTAGAACATTAAATATCTTTGCAGTGTTTTCAGTTGAATAAAAGTTGAAAAGTATTCGCAAATCATTGTATTCCGTTTTTGTTTAAGTTTTACATGACATCCCAACTTCATTGGAATTCGGGTTTGTAAATGGCTGTAGATCAGGTAGATATAAATTAAAAACGCGGATGTAGACAAGGCTGTTCACTATCACCCCTTCTATTTTCTTTCAGCATCGAACCGCTGGCACATCTCATTAGGGATGATGATGACATAAAGGGGGTCATAATAAACAAGGAGGAGCATAAATTATCGCTCTATGCGGATGATGTAATACTATATTTGACAGAACCTACATCAACAATACCGCATTTAAAAAGGCTTATTTCCCAGTTTGGAAGCTATTCAGGATACAAGATAAATGTGGATAAAACTGTAGCTATGGATATAAATGGCGGGATCCCACAAAGTTTAAAGCTTCAGTGTGGATTCAGATGGCCAAAAGAAGGTATCAAAATATGAATATACATCCCCCAGACTCTACAGAATTTGTATGACGCTAGCTATAGTAAAATAATCCGTAGCATTAGTAGTGATCTGGAACGATGTTCTATGCTCCCTCTGTCTCTACTTGGATGCATTGAAAGTATCTGCATGAATATTCTACCCAGACTACTTTATTTGTTTCAGATGCTACCAATAGAAATTCCAAAATCCGTCGTTGATAATTTGGAAAATTATATGGCAAAAAAAGCGCCCAAGAATTTGACTTAAAAACTTACAGTTGCCCAAGACAAACTCCAAAATGTTAAATATTATTTTCGGGCTGCACAAATGAAGCCTCTGATAGTGTGGGTTCAGGATGACACATATACAAGGTGGCTTAACGCTCAGAATCCCAAGCAGTTTCTGGCCCTTTTTTGCTTCTGTCACATTTTTACTCACTGTAGTCTCATTTTTCACTGCAAAGTGAAGTGCTGCACCTCTGTAGATTCAGGACAACCATGGCTATAGGCTGATGTAACCCAATTATGTCTTCATGCAGTGTACCAAAATGTAAAAGCTATAAACCATAGAAAAAAGATAAAGGGAAATCTAATTTATGTGATTTTATCTTTCTTAAAAATTGAAAAAATAAGGAATTAGTGTATACACCACATTTTCAGGTACCCCCAGGCCTAAGGAACATAGGAAAAATAAGCTGTTAAATTTGACCTGAAACAAGTTTTGTAAGGCACTGAGAGCAGGCATATAGAGCCTGCCTGTTGGTGCTGAGTGGCTCTGAGCAGAAATGTGACGCCTGCAAGACAATGCCATGGGACGTAAAATGCAAAAGAATTCTTGAAGCGCGTATACTCGGCGTATGTCCGTCATTCACGGCTTCCTGAAAGCAGTAAGAAGCGTAGAATTATTTGTTTCTTACAGAATTTAGATAGACTAAACGGTTTATTTTCTGCAGATTTTCAAAGAAGACATGGCAATCAAAGCAAGGTTGATGACATTTCATGAAATTCTCCTGTCTTCTCCGGCCTGTTTAGACATGTTGCGCTTGTCGCTTGTGATACATTCAGGTACCCTTGGAAACTTGAGAATTCAATTCGACTCCCAAGACGAATTGAGAAAAGAGTTTTTTTGTTTTTTGGATAGGACAAATGGTTTGTAAATGCCAGTCATTTAAGTGGTATTTTGAGCCTGCCGAAAAGTTTGTTTCCACTAGAGACACTATGAGACCTACCTTTCCTGGATGTTCCCATAAAGGAAATGGCAGACTAAGATCACCCTCAAAATTTGGAATAGAATAAAAACAACTTTTGCTGAAGCAAATCTTATCACTAATAAGAATTGGATCTATGAAGAGCTTTACACCCAACAACTTAGATGCCAGCTCTAAGAGATGGTCCGATCACGGCATGGTTTACTTGCACCAGCTATTCAACTGTAACAATTTTAAGACATTTGAACAGTTTTAAAATGGTTATGGTCTCCCCAGGACAGATTTCCTTCGAAACTTGCAGCTAAGAACATTCCTGACAACACACAAGGAATGGGAGAAATTTAATAAAATTATAAACAGGAAATGGAGAAAAGAAGATAATTAGTGAATTGTATTATACATTTTTGTCCATGAATTAACATAATTCTTTTCAGATTTAACAGAGGAGGGAGGTGGAAATGAACATGGTCATATCACAGGATGCCTGGGGGGAGGTTTGCACTGAGGCGCACCTGGTCACAAACTTAAATACATGGAGAAAATTTAAATGGAAAATAGTCACCAGATTTTTCAGAACACCTGAAATAGTATCCAAAATGGGCCCAAAATAATTCCATCTCATGTTGGAGGAATTGCGAAGTACATGTTGCCGAGCACACCCACGCATTCTGGTTATGTCCCAGACTAAAGACATTCTGGGGAGAGGTATTTGATGCTCTCAATGAGGTTTTCCAACAACATTACTTACAGCAGCTTTGAATTGTGTAACCAGTAGATGGATGAAGCCGTCTCCCCCACATATAATATATGGATCCAAAGGGTCTGGGACCTCTACCAGTGGAGCACATTACATATTTACTAAGGCTCCAAAAACCCATCTTTACCAAATGGTGGAGCCCTGTTATGGCTATATTGATGCAGTGAGGTGTCAGGCAAGGAGGTCTGGCCATTCTACTCGTTTTTTCTTCTTTTAACTTACTCCTGCTTTACAGATATTTTACACAATTCTTGTATGCATGTCTATACTTGTATATTCTTATATTTGATTTAGAGTGGACATTAAGTTGTTTCTGTTTGTCTTAATTGTTTATAAATTATAACTTGGTTATAATGTTTATAAATTATGCTTACAGCTGGATTGAGCAAGAAGAAAATGTATATGCTGTTGTTGACAAAAATAAATAAATAATCAAAAATTAAGTAAAAAACAAAAAACAAACAAAAATCTTTGATTTAATGCATGTGGTTCCTTATTCAGTCAAGCTTACTTCTTTTTTCAATGCCAAATTCTATGTTCAATGTCAGAATTGAATGTAACTGTTCTAGCTCCACAACTGAACAGTGTACTTTGTTTAGATGAGAATTATTTAAAAAGGAACATTTTATCTTCAGTTCCTAAGAATGATGGGGAAAAAAATCAAGTATGTAATACATTGCTGTGTGATCTTTTACCTGATTTGACACAGATGTTCTGATTTTGTGTGCTGACTTGTTTTAGGCTAAAATTGACAAAGTAAGTGTTGCATTCTGAGTTCAGCAAATTGACATTATGTATGATGTGAAAATGCAACCAAAGCCACGGCAAAATAGTGAAAATAGACAAATAGATGTTTTGTCCGTTCATCCAATAAGGAATTAAGTTTGTTAAGAGAAGTAGGTCTGTGTCTCTCATGCTTGCTGGATACACAAATGTATTGTGGTTTAGTTGGAGATAACAGCAAGTGACAGTAGGAGAAAAGTGAACAGCTGCATTTGGAAATGTGGGTAGGTATATATGGGCATAGAATACTGCCATGACTCGCGCGCGCGCAATAAAACATCCACGCGCGCAAATCAAACATCTGTGCGCACAAATCAAACATTCACGAGCGCATTTTTTTCCCCGAGCGCTTTCCCAAGCACTGGTGAGCTATTTTTCATCCTGCATCTCTGCCCCCTGGAGCAATATTGTGGCCTGCGAGGAGAAAAACAGCTTGAGCGTGCGCAGAGTCCGCTAGCAATACTTTCCCCTGCTCGCGCGCGCGCAGACTGCTCGCTCGCGCAACACTTCTCTCCTCGCTCGGGAAAACTTTCACTCTGCTCGCGCGCGAGTGATTTTTTTTAATGGGCGTTTTTGCCAGTAAGGGGGCGGGCCTTGGGGGCATGCCAATCACCATTGTATCCCCGAATAACTGGTTGAGCGTATTCGCCAATCGGATATCAGGGTACGGCAACACCACTAGGACAAACGGGACAAACCACACAGCTCTGAATGCCGCAATGACAAGTATTGCGATTTGGAGTCTTGAATTGAATGTTTGCAAAATGTCACACGGAGTAATGAGCTTCAGTATGTTTGTCTGAGTGCTGGCATTTCTTTCCTCCATCGTTGACATTATCTATCTATCTATCTATCTATCTATCTATCTATCTATCGAGTAATAGAGAGAAAGAGCCGGATCTGGAGCACACATTCATTTAAGTTTACTAGCGATTAAACTTAGAAATAAATGTGTTGCTCCGGCCACAGACTGTAGCCATACAGGCTCCAGCTCTTTTCTTGGGTCAGTCCGAGCTCTCAATGGTCAGGCTTGAACGACTCTGTCCAGACGTGCTGGGTTCAGAGCAGCTGATTTCAAAAACTCCAAGGACAGAAAGGGAAAAACTTAATGTAACAACATTAATATCAAAGCCTCTAAAATAATGAATATACAGCTAATATAATTGACTTAGAACAACAGAAGGAGGATAAATACAATGGTTCTCTTTAACCAGGATAAAGATATATGTATAACGACTTCTGTTTGTGTTTCTGTTGTATGTCTTAAGTCTGATAATAGTCCTGATGATGTCATTGTGCGTCATAGTGATGTCATCAGGGTTTTTAAATGGAGAGTCTGAGCTACAAACTATGATGCATAGTTAAGAGGAAGCTGACACGTACCAGACAAGAAGGATCAAATGTTTTAAGAACCCAACTCTTACTGGTGGCTAAAGTTGGAGAATATTTTTTTTAATATTACGTATATAATTTTCAGGCAGAAAGAAGTAGCCTAGATCGAGAATATGAACAACACAGTTTTACCAAAATAAAAAATGTCTGTGTGCAACAGGGTCCAAGTTACAAAAAATGATCAGCATTTTATCAGATTAATGTCAACGATGGAGGAAAGAAAAGCCAGCACTCAGACAAACATACTGAAGTTCATTGCTCTGTGTGACATTTTGCAAACATTCAAGTCAAGACTCCAAATCGCAATACGATTTATGGCAGTATTCTATGCCCATAGGTATAGCTCAAGTAAGTGCCTTCATCCATGGTCAATTAGTTAACACCAGTCAGTCTGAGTTCTCCACCTTTGTCTCTACCACAACTTAAGTGTATGAGTAGTCCACAGAGGTCCATAGTGGTCTAGCAGGGTCAGAGCAAGGTGGCATATCATACCATGTGCTCCAGTCCATAGTCGGCCTGGGCGGTGGAAGTGCCGCTGAATGTGTTGGTCTCTATGATGTCAGCACCAGCCAGCAAGTACTCCTTTAGACAGAGGAGCGCAACGGTTAGACACTGTGCAGTTTGCATAGTTGCTATTCTCTCAGTAGATAGTATTTCACAGGGACAACTTTGAGATTGTCAAGTCTTTTTCTGCATTGCTTTGGGCAACACAAACACATTTCCATCCACTTCATTTGTATTAGGGTGGTGGAGGAAATCTCAGAGACAAATACCTTAAAATGACAACATGTATGGCTGACATCATTTAGGGTGAGTAAGCCACAGGGGTGTGGGTGAACAGACATCCCTGGATGAAGTACCTTGTGTATTTTGTAAATGATATCTGGCTGTGTGATACTGAGAAGGTCGTTGTTGCCCTTCAGTGGAAGAGGGTGCTCTTTAAACTCATCCCCCCTGAAGTCTTTCTCTTCGAGGTTATGCTGCTGGATCATGGTTCCCATACCACCGTCCAGGACCATAATCCTTCGCTGCAGCACTGTTTGCAGCTCAAACTCTAGTGGACATCTGCATCCTGGAAAGAAAATAAATGGGACTTATAATTTATGTGGGATGGGCAGTTTGCAAAAGAAACGAGGAAATCATACTTGAATTGCAAATAACTAAGTGATGATATGCAATAGGAAAAACTAAAACCAAATGTATATATATACACACACACACACCTCAACATTAATAGGACTAACATCTGAATTGAATAACACTGATCAACTTGTTACATCTGCTGGGAAACCTCAGGCCCTTGTATTGTGATACTTTGCACCATAGGCGTAACCACACATCCTTTTGGGGGGGTCGTGTCCCCCCCAATATTGAGAAAATGGCAATCTGTCCCCCCCAATATACGGTAAAAAATATGTTAAATATGCACTCTTTTATAAACCCTGTCAACAGATTCCCCCCCCCCTCCCAATTGTAAACTTGGTTGCGCCCATTAGAGGCTGACATTTGTTCGGGAAACCCACGGGTCACGGGAAAAAGTTAACGGGAGCAGACGGGAGCGGGAACTAGGGCCAAATATTGATAACATTCATACCAGCGTTGGTATTGTTATTTAATTGATACCAGTGTAATGAGATCGATATTTTAGTTTTAGTTTCTCTCCCTTATGCACTGTGGCGGTTTCTTTAAAGTGGCGAACTGGCTGTCTGTGTCCGCTGCTTTCAAGTGCTGCTACTCACAGAGCGGAGCAGTACACTGAAGCAGCTCAGCCAGCAGCATGCAAGCAGCACATAGACGGAGCCGAGGAGTGGCAGAGAGGAAGAGGAGCTGTGTGGGCACATTTTCAGGCCGAAAATGACACAACGGCAACATGTATCATTTGTAAGAAGGGAGTAAAATACAGTGGTAACACTACAGATTTGTTCAAGCACATGAGCTGCGGAAGAAAACGAGGAACTAAAGACACGCAGAGAGGAGAGAAATCCCCCAACACCTGACCCTGACAGACCCAGACCCGACCCAGAGGCAGAGGCCTTTCAGTCCAGCAATATCCAGGTAGATAATGGTGGTGAGAATAATATTTTAGTCATCTTCAGCATTAGTTAATATCAATTTTCAAAGTACAACAGTCATTTATCATTTGTTAGCCAACTCAAAAAGTATAAATTAGGCTTAGACCATGATAATAATAACAACAAGGTTAATAACCTTGACACATTCCCATTAAAACGTGTATTTAAATGATTACAATTACTGGAATTTAAATAAATATACTGAATATGATATGTAATATAATTTTTGTATTGTAGTTGTGTTACTGTTATGTTCTAAACAAAAACGTTTGATAATAAAGGTTTTTCTATTTATGTATAAACTTTGCTCAAATCCTGTCCTGGTTTTTAACTTATTAATAATTTAAAGGAGCAATCACAAAAACACGTCATGAAAATTGGCGTTTTGTGCCCTTAAGTAAGGTTTTTTGTTTCGATTAAGGCAATAAATGCCTCCCTATATTACCACAGATGAACTGTTCATGTTGCCATATCTTTTGAAATAACAATGCAGAACACAAAGTAATCTAAAAAGAATGGGGAGAAGATCAAATCAAATTCAGTGTATTGCCTAAAGACTAGAAGAAAAAAAAAATGGGAGCGGTACAGGAGTGGGACGGGACAAGATTTTTTTCTGTGGGATTGGGATTTGAATATTTGAATATTTATGTTATTTATTTCGGGCATGTCAATTCATAAACATCACATTTCATCATTGTTCAAATAATACAACACACATGGCCGAAAGGGAAAAGCGGGAGAAGCCAAAGCTTATCAAGTCCCGCCCCCATTACCCACAGGATAAAATCTTTATCCTGATCTTTTCTTGTCTTTTGCAATTTACTTTTTCTTTTCTTCTCTTTTTTTCTTTTGTTATGACCTTTGACAAAACATATTACAGCAGTAGCATACAGAGCTGAATTCAAGCTCTAGACAGTACATACAGATTACATGTGTGTCTGCACATGTGTCCATATTAGTCCATCATGAGTGAACAACAGTCTCATCTTATGGCCTCATCTTATAGCCAGGCTTGCCACAAAGTCAGAATGTCCAATCGACAGAGAGCAAAAGTCCAGTGTATTTATTATTCGTTGAGATGGTGTTGGGATGGTGTAAGAGCCCTTTAATGCATTTTTATATTATTCATCAGTCTCCTCTGCAGCTTTCATCGCTGTTAGCTTCGCCATGTCCTCCCGATTGGTGGCTACATCAACTCGCATCTGTATCACAAACTCGCGGATTGTTGAGATGTCAGAGCGTATCCCGACCACAGCACTCCGAGTATTGGCGTTGTCCGCCCTCGCACTGGTCTGCTCAGTAGCGATCTTTCTCATTTTCCAATATTGCATAAAGATTCCAAATCCCAAAGCGATCGTTCCAATTGTCATGAACGTGAACATGTACACGTCCTCGACATCCTCCACATCCAGTGCGGCAAGGCAGAGGACTCTCCAATTTTCCCAACCATCCATAACGGGATGGGACAGGAGTGAAAATTAAAATGATCATCAAGGTCAGTCATTGTTCTTCTGGTAAAATAATGGTATCTGGTCACAATGTAGGCAGCACAGACACACAGGGAGAGGGAGAGGCACGGTCGAAACAGTAGCCAGGCAGGGACATGCTCTGGGGATACAGATGATCAGGTGAGAAATTTGAATGAGAACTTAAACAGCTTGATAACATTAGTTCTGACCTAGGCCTACATGTCAGCAGTAAATAAAACTAGTACTACTACTGGAAAAGTCATAATTGTAATTGGTAGGTGTGTTTAAAATCAAACATTAAGCAACTGACCAATACAAAACAAAGTGGAGGGGCATCCACTATCGCAGTGAATATTCCTTTACATGTGAATTCAAATGGTCAATGTTGTCCTCAAAACTTCTAAATGTGTGAATTTTCATATATAAAATATAGGGCTGTCAAAGTTAACACGTTTACGTGTTAATAACGCAACATCCTCTTGACACCGTTAATTTTTTTAACGCGCGATTAACAATCGGTATTAAAAAAAATAGAAACGCACGACTTCCGGTGGAGCGAGCACCTAAGATGGCCGCGTAGGGGAACTGCTACGAAGCCGTTCTCCATACCCCCTCCTTTATTTAACGATTGATATATCTTGAATACAGCAAATAAGCGTGTGGAGGATTGCAACTTCATATTAATATGCAACAGGTCCAGAAAACTCTTTCGCAGTACGGGTTGAGAAGTGTAACTCGACAGACCCAGGAGGGCACAGAGGAGCACATGGCGGCCGCTCCAAATCCACCGCAGACGGACACGGCGGCTGAGCTAATGATCATTAAAACGCTATTACAGAACATCGCTTCCAGTATGGGTGAGTTAAAACCGGGCATGGATGCAGTTCGGTGCGGAACGGTGGAGAAACTTGGAGCTCGAATGGCTGAGGCTGAGACTCATATTTCAGCCTTGGAAGATAAAGACCAAAGCATGGGTGCTACGGTGGCAACGGCTACCAAAACCATTGCACTGCTTCAAGAGAAAGTAACGTACTTAGAAGACGCCGGCCGCCGTAATAATGTCCGTATAGTGGGAATAGTGGAGGGAGCCGTAGGACGAGACATGCAACAGTTTGTTCGGACATTTCTGGAGGAAACATTGAGCATCGAAATGGGCCCGGACTTTGAAATCGAACGCGCCCATAGAGCAGGTCAGCGGGGCAACCGAGACCGACATATCCTGGTGCGCTTCCTGAAGTTTGGAGCCAGAGAAGCAGTGCTGCGAGCGGCCCGGGAGAAGGAGCGTGTGGAATGGAGAGGCAAGCGAGTATCTTTTTTTCAAGATCTCTCACAGGACGTTATTCAGAGGCGCAAGAAGTTCGACGGAGTGAGGAAACAGCTGCGGGAGAAGGGACTTCGGTACACCATGTTATACCCAGCCGTGCTGAGAGTGGTGGCAGATAATACCCGACACACCTTCACTTCTCCAGAGGAGGCGAGAAGCTTCATTCAGCGACACTGAGGATATTATTGAATACTGGAGATGTCGGATGAGCCGCTCAAGGCTCCATTCAGGTGAACTATGTGAGTCACACTCTGGTCTCCAGGTACATAATATCATATCTATATTGTTTGAATATGTTTGTGTTCACCAGGGTGTAAAGAAGTTAAATCATTGTGATATTGTTGCATTTGTTCCTTTTCTCTTAGGGAAAAAATATAAATAAAAAATCAATAACTGTATAACAATAGCAGGTTTATTATATTATTTTGGAGTAAATCAGACACAATTAGTGACTTACTTCTCTGTAGATGGACCTAAGTAAAGGACATTGAGCTCCTGCTCTTTATATGACTTAGGTTTTGGATTTATCTGGTTGTTTGAACAAAATACATGTTGAGTTAAGTTCAGATAAGATAGTGTATTTGAAGTGTGTGGAGGGGGCAGTGTTTGGTGGGTCAGGACTTTAGGCTTCACGGACATATTATTCCGTTGTTTTGGTTTAAGGAGTTATGGAGAACCATCTTGTTCTTCTCAAGGTTCTCACTTGGGTTTTTCGGCTTTTATGTGTGTGTTTTTTTGTTGTTTTTTTTCTTCTCTTTCTTTTTTGTTTCATACATGTGCACATTTTTAACACAGGGAGACATCAAATCCGGGTCATTTCTCACATGTTTCCACTTTCACTGGTATATATATTAAAGCTTGACAGGATACAACACAGCTCCTATTTGAAAAAACAAACTACTATTCGATTAATTGAATTGGAGAAAGAAATTAAAGATCTTGAAAAATTATATGCATCCCAATTAGATCCAGTAGTGTTTACACAGCTTAACAAAATGAAACTGGAATTAAACTCTATTCTACAGAAGACAGCAGAGTATGCACTGTTTCAATGTAGACAGAAGCACTACGAACAAGGTGAAGCAGCAGGGAGGTTTCTGGCCCAGAGAGTTAAACAACAGTATAATCGCACTTTAATAACCTCTGTGGAGAATGAAATTGGGACTTCAGTGACAGACAGAGGGGAGATTAATGAAACATTTAGAGTATTTTACCAAAAATTGTATTCATCACAAGGCGCAATTGATCAGGAGGATATAGACAAATTCTTGTCCAAGGTGAATCTGCCGACCCTGTCTGACGAAAAACAAAAAGAAATAGGGGGGGATATAACTTTAGGTGAGGTTTAAGCAAGCCATTAAAAAAATGAGCTCTGGGAAATCCCCTGGCGATGATGGGCTACCAACAGATTTTTATAAAGAATTTGTGGACTTAATAGCACCAAGGTTAGTGATAGTATTCAAGGATGCAAACGAAAGGGGCACAATGCCAGAAAGCATGCAATCAGCAGTAATTACTCTGATACATAAAAAAGGCAAGAATGCGCAGAAATGCGGAAGCTATCGCCCAGTGTCTTTAATAAATGTAGATGCTAAAATATTAGCCAAGATATTAGCACTAAGGCTGGAGGCACGCCTGCCCAGTCTTATTCATACAGACCAAGTTGGTTTTATTCGAGGAAGGTCATCAGCGGACAATGTTCGTAGGTTACTCCATTTAATTTGGCAGGTAAGAAATAGCACTGAACCTGTAGTTGCTTTCTCTCTTGACGCTGAGAAAGCGTTTGATAGAGTGGAGTGGGGATATATGTTCAGGACGCTATCTAGATTTGGATTAGGCTCCTCTTTTACAAAATGGATTAGACTTATATACTGTAACCCCAAGGCCTCAGTGCTTACAAATGGAAAGATGTCGCCACATTTCACCCTTCACCGGGGTACAAGGCAGGGCTGTCCCCTGAGCCCCCTAATATTTGCGTTGGCGTTGGAACCCTTAGCAGCTGCCATCAGAAACGACACAAATATCAAAGGTATTCAAGCTGGAAGGATGGAACACAAATTACTTTTGTATGCGGATGACATTTTGTTACTGTCCACAAATCCACAAACAGCTGTCCCTCACATTCTCTCTTTGTTTGATACCTTTTCTCATATCTCAGGTTACAAAATAAATTGGGGAAAATCAGAAGCAATGCCCCTGTCTAGAATGTGCCCACCTAGTATTAGACAGAACTGGCAGTTTAAATGGCTTTCTTCAGGACTAGTGTATTTGGGGATAAAGCTCACACTGGGTTTAAAAGATATAATGACAGAAAACATTCTCCCTCTAATTTTGAAAATCGAGTGCACTTTACAAAATTGGGGTAAAATAGGATTATCTCTGCTGGGAAGAATAAATATTCTTAAAATGATGGTGGTTCCACAAATGAACTATATTATATACCTACTGCCCATGAGCTTTCCTCCTTCACTGCTTAAAAAATTCAATGCAGTGGTAAATACTTTTTTTATGGGGAGGTAAAAGACCTTGTTTAAATAGAATTAAAATGTGGGCTGCAAAGGAAGATGAAGGCCTCAACCTGCCAAGAGTGGACCTGTACCACTATGCCTTTTCTGTTAACCAGCTGGCCAAAATATATATTACAGAGGACCAAGCTCCAGGTTGGGTTTTGATTGAAAAGGAACTTACAGAGCCAATCCCGTTACAAGCTTTTATCTCACAAACTGGGGGAGAAATCCCGTCTAGGAATCCTTTGTTGTTGTTTGCAAGAGAAACCTGGCAAGCATCACATCGTCTTATTCGCATAAACCCTTCTTTTACTACAAAGTCATCCCTATGGCATAACAAATTATTGAAAGTGGATTAAAAAAACTCTCTATTGGAGACCATGGGTTGAAGCAGGAATTATTTTTATTGGAGATGTTTTTGAGGGAGACGATTTTATGTCCTTTACACAACTGGTAACTAAATACAGAATCCCTAAACAAGACTTTTTGAAATATTTGCAATTAAGAAGCTGTATATTGTCTGCACAACGTGAATTCCCCCTGTTGAGTTACAAAAACTAGTACAGGGCAACCAAGGGGCTAAAGGATGGTGCATCGAAATTTTACAGTCTTGAGACAATCTCACCCACCAAAGCTGGAGGGCCTCAAGAGAGCATGGGATGAGGATCTACAGGGTGAGATATCTGGGGAGCAGTGGGAGGAAATAACCAGATCCTGGTATAAGATATCTAGAGAAATACAGACCCGCCTAATTATATATAAAATCATACATAGACTTTATTGGACTCCTTGTAAAATGGCGAGATTAAAGCTCTGTGATTCTTAGTTGTGCTGGAGGTGTGAGAGGAGTAGGGGAACACTTTTACACATGTTGTATGAATGTGAAAAGACACAAAACTTATGGGAAAATATAATATTATTCATTAACAAAGTATTCGGGATAGATTTATCTCGGAGCCCTGCCCTGTGTATTTTGGGTATAGTAACAGAGGGAGTAGAGATATCACTCCAGCAAACTCTATGGTGTAGATTGGCCCTTACTACTGGGTGTAGGATTGTTTTAAGACACTGGAAAACAAAAAATATTTTACAATTTAATGAATGGTTGGAAGAAATTAACAAAATAGCCAGTGAACTGATTTTCAGACTGAACAATAAGGAGGAAGTATTTATGAAAATATGGGGTCCTTACATAAGGCTTGTACGAGATGGATGATTAGAGGGGCAGTGGAGATGAATTTCTATGTGGATGGGAGCTGTGTCTTGACTGTGACAAAAGTATCATGTGTTGTGGGGCGGGGACTGTGGGGGTGAGAGAGTCGGGAGAGACGGTGGAGGTGTCAACCCTGTGTATGTAGATATAATTATTTGTATGTCTGGATTAATTTACTTCATGTAATCTAATTGTCTATTTTTTTTGTGTGTGTGTTTTGTTTTGTTGTTGTTGTTTGTGTTGCCTCTCATGTCATGTTGGTATGTTCTTGACATTGTTCATGTATGTTGGTCTTTTTGTTGTACTGTTAAAAAGCAATAAAAAGTGAATTACAAAAAAAAAAAATCGAAACTCGCATTGTTTGATTTACGGCCGTCGATGGCACCTGTAGTCTTGATCCAGAGGGTGGCAGAAGAATAAGAAAGGGAATCAGAAGAAGAAGAAGCAGGGTTGGCGTTTGGGAAAAACACTGGACTGAAAAGCGAAAGTGAAAGGAAATGGAGAAAGGACTTATGAACGGCAAATTTACTTTCAAAACACTGCCAGATGGTTTGGTCGATCGGACAAAATTTATCTGCACGTACTGTCGACATGAAATGAGTTGCCACGGAAGTACGTCGAGTCTCAGATATCATTTGCAAGCCAAACACATGGCAGATTCAGAGAGCCCACCGCCCCGCCCCCCTCGCCAAAAGCAGATATCACCATATTTTGATCCCATTTATGGTAAGGGGATATTTTTTGAGCCTTTTATTTTCCTGCATGACTTGAAGTGTTGAATAAACATTTTTATAAAGCAAGCATATTTGCCCTTTCTTATGTTGTCAAAAGTATTAAGAACATAAAAAAATACATTAAGGTACATTTAGAACAGAAAAAAATATGCCAAAAAAATAGAGATTAATTTGCGATTAATCGCGAGTTAACTATGGACAAATTGCAATTAATCGCGATTTAAGAAATTAATCGTTTGACAGCCCTAATAAAATATCATAAAATTGTGGGAAATTTAAAAAAAATTCAGGGGAAGGGCTCTCATTTAAACCCCCCCCCAATATCTATACCATGGTTACGCCCTTGCTTTGCAAGTACCAACTGAAACACCACTGCAGATCACACACATCGCGTTTACATGATACTTGACAAAACCGAATTATTGGGTTAGTCGGACTATGATCGGATTTTTAAGATGCATGTATACACCTTTGTCTGACTAAAATCGGACCGGATTTCTCATAGTCGGATTAAAACACCTAAATTATTCGATTGATAGTTGCATTACTTGTGCATGTATACGTTCTACCAGATTGGATTCGGATTCTGCGTTCTGCACAGGTAGTTAGTGGTAGTCTGACCAGTGGAAAGTGATTCGTTAATAAGTGTGACTTGTTCTTCATCAAACCTGACCAGTGATTGTTCCTCATCTGACCGGACCAGTGACTGTTCCATGTCAGACCTGAACCGTGCCTGTTCTCGTCTGACCTGACCAGTGACTGTTCCTCATCTGACCAGTACTGCAGACAAGCCAGCCTCCACTCCATAAATCCCGGTCAAACTAGCCCCCAGTTATTTTGTGGTGCCTGTATATAGTTGATATTACGGTAATGCAGTCCAAGAACAGATTTCAAAATAAAAGCACCGACCTATGAACACAATTTCCAAGTTCACATGAATTCATTCATTCAGTCAGTCTGTTAATTGATGGATGAATTAATTGAAAGATTAGTTAATTAATTGAGCATTTAAGGAATTAACCGGCACCTTATCGTGGTGGAGGGGTTTGAGCACCCGAATGATCCTAGGAGCTATGTTTGCTTAATGCCCCTGGTAGGGTCTCCCAAGGCAAACAGGTCCTAGGTGACGGGTCAGACTAAGATCGGTTCACAAGCCCCTAATGACAGAAAAAACAGCAAGGAAGTTCACGTCGCCCGGATTGGCGTCACCGGGGCCCCACCCTGGAGCCAGGCCCGGGGTTGGGGCTCGCAGGCGAGCGTCTGGGGGCCGGGTCTTTGCCCACGGGACCCGGCCAGGCGCAGCCCGAACGAGCAACGTGGGCCCGCCCTCCCGTGGGTTCACCACTCGCGGGAGGGTTCAGAAGTGGCCGGTGCAGTGGGATATGGGTGGCAGTCGTGGGCGGGGGCCCCGGCGACCCAAACCCCGGATGGTGACTCTAGCCATGGGGACATGGAAATCACCTCGCTGGGGGGGAAAGAGCCTGAGCTGGTGCGGGAGGTTGAGCGGTACCGGCTAGAAATAGTCAGGCTCACCTCCACACACAGTCTGGGCTCTGGAACCCAACTCCTTGAGAGGGGCTGGACTCTCTTCTACTCTGGAGTTGCCCGCGGTGAGAGGTGGCGAGCTGGTGTGGGCTTGCTTATAGCCCCTCAGCTCAGCCGCCATGTGTTGGAGTTTTCCCCAGTGAACGAGAGGGTCGCTTCCCTGTGCCTTCGGGTCAGGGATAGGACTCTCACCGTTGTCTCGGCTTATGGGCCGAACAGCGGTGCAGAGTACCCGGCCTTCTTGGAGTCCCTGGGAGGGGTGCTCCAACCGGGGACTCCGTCGTTCTACTGGGGGACTTCAACGCACATGTGGGCAGCGACAGTGTTACCTGGAGGGGTGTGATTGGGAGGAACGGCTTCCCCGATCTGAACCCGAGTGGTGTTTTGTTACTGGACTTCTGTGCTAGTCACAGTTTGTCCATAACGAACACCATGTTCAAGCATAAGGGTGTCCATATGTGCACGTGGCACCAGGACACCCTAGGCCGGAGGTCAATGATCCACTTTGTGGTCGTGTCATCTGGCCTCCGGCCGTATGTCTTGGACACTCGGGTAAAGAGAGGGGCTGAGCTGTCAACTGATCACCACCTGGTGGTGAGTTGGATCCGCTGGCGGGGGAGGAAGCTGGACAGACCTGGCAGACCCAAACGTATTGTGAGGGTCTCCTGGGAACGTCTGGCGGAACCCTCTGCCAGGGAGATCTTTAACTCCCACCTCCGGTAGAGCTTTGACCAGATCCCGAGGGAGGCTGGGGACATTGAGTCCGAATGGACGATGTTCTCCACTTCCATTTTTGACGCCGCTGTCCGGAGCTGTGGCCGTAAGGTCTCCGGTGCCTGTCGCCGAACCCGGTGGTGGACACCGGAAGTAAGGGATCACACTGCTCAGCCTCCCTGGGAAAGTCTATTCCAGTGTGCTGAAGAGGACAATTCGGCCGATAGTTGAACCTCGGATCCAGGAGGAACAATGCGGTTTTCGTGCTGGCCGTGGAACACTGGACCAGCTCTATACCTTCCGCAGGGTGCTCGAGGGTTCATGGAAGTTTGCCCAACCAGTCCACATGTGTTTTGTGGACTTGGAGAAAGCATTCGACCGTGTCCCTCGTGGCATTCTGTGGGAGGTGCTCCGGGAGTAGGGGGTCGGAGGCCCTCTGTTAAGGGCTGTACGGTCCTTGTATGTCCTGGGGCGGTTTGCAGCCGAGTGTGAAGCGGCTGGGATGAGAATCAGCACCTCCAAATCCAAGGCGATGGTTCTCGACCGGAAAAAGGTGTTCCTGGCATGTCCCGCCGGGAGGAGACCCCGGGGAAGACCCAGGACACGCTGGTGTGACTATGTCACACAGCTGGCCTGGGAACGCCTTGGGATCCTCCCGGAAGAGCTGGAGGCAGTGTCCGGGGAGAGGGAAGTCTGGGTGTCCCTGCTCAGGCAGCTGCCCCCGCGACCCGGCCCCGGATAAGCGGAAGAAAATGGATGGATGGATGAGGAATTAATTAATTGATTATTTACTTAATTCATTTAACCATCCTAACTCTGATCAAACTGAAGCCTTAGAAGATGGAGGCCATGGCATTTCAATTGTGTGAATAATTAGTCCAACATAAACATACAAACAATATCTTGAGCATCCGATGAGGAATTTCCAAATAAAAGCCCACTTAAGTTTTACGTTAAAGGAGGAAACTACCTGTTTCCACAGACTAATTTCAGTTAAGAATGATAGTACTCCACCTCAGAGAGTCACTCAGATAATTCCAGTAAGTATTGATTTGGAATTTCAAAATTAAAGCCCTCTGAAATAGATATTTTTTAATGTACATCCCTTAAATTCAGATTGACATTAAAGGGAAACTACCTGTTTCCACAGACTTACTTCAGTTCAGACTGATAGTACTGCACCTTAGAGAGTCACTCATGTAATAACAGGAACTTCTGATGTGGAATTTAAAAATTAAAGCCCTCTGAAGTTTGAAATATTTTCAACATTTCCCTCAAATTAAGATATACTAGTGCAGTGCCCGTAAGAAAAGTGTATTCCTATAAAAAAGTGGGAGGTTAAGCAGCTTTTTCATGGATGGCCAAATGAGGCTGTGTTTGAAGGTGGGACGTCAGGGATATTTAGGTTTGTGGTGAAATCCGATATTCCAGGGTATAATTGGCTGTTTTTGACTATTTTTGATTTTGCCACTATATTTCATCATAAAAGCTATTTACTTGGTGTCATTATTTTCAGCACAACCTCACATGTGTGACTGTACAGTTATTTTTTTTATTTTGACATACTGTATTAACACAATGGACCTAAAATCACAAAACAACATGAAATCCGAGTAGAAAAAGTTACTGTGAAAACCACAAATATATTTAACAAACCGTTTTGTTTTTTTTTTACTTATGATGCAAATATAAATTTTTGTTTATCTAAATGTGTGCATACATTTAAAAAATTTACAAAGTTATATGCAACTATTTACATTTAAATGCAGGCAATGCTCAGGTCTGCCTGTGCTCCTTCCTGCTGAATAAAGAGCTGCACTGCCTGCTCCACATTCAGCTTCTCCTCATTATTCTGACTCATTAAACGAAAAACCGACTCCACTACACACTACACCAAACACTACATAACACACTAACTATACACTCTAAACACGCTAAATGTCACAAATCTCTCAACCCTCACACACACCGACCGTCGTTGCATGTCAATCATCCGCCTAGGTCCCTCCCACAACTTCCTGTTCCTCAACAACCAAACTTGCTGCTTTGACACTTTCGTGACAAAAGCCCGTTTTTACCGTTTCTTCCTGCACCAGACACAAAGCAAACGTGACGGCAATGTTCGCGAAAAAGCGTGGCGGACATTATTCACCCTAGGTCCGGTTTTGGACGTGCCGATGCTTCCGGTCCGTCGCTTCGGGAGGTGGGCCGTGTAGCTAGCTGCTAGCAGCTAGCTGCTAGCTAGCGGCTAGCTACACACGAACATCCACAGATCTGATTCCACTTTGTTGTCTGCGCGTCTCCGGATCTCCTCAGACCCGAACAGACTCGGTCCAGACTCGTTTAATCTCATCAATTCACAACAGTCAGTTTATATGCACAGAACAGAACAGAACGGGGCCGAACCGCCTGCAAAATCCCGGTCCAGCTTGCGCCGCTGCAGGTATAAATCCGCTTGTTTCTTCAGGTATGTCGTGGGCTTGAGCTCTGCCGAGATTGGCTCTGGTGCGCGCATGGCCACGGTGTAAAGTGATTGGCTCTGGTGCGCATGTGACTGTAGTGGCTCCGGTGGACATGCTCATGGAATTTGTAAAGTATTTATGAAATAATTTATTAACGGTATCATTGCAGTCCAAACAAATGCGAAATAGCACACCCTTGAACCACGCAGCAGCCATGTTGAAACTCTCAGGTCAGTCTGATCCTGATCCCCAGAGATATTTGAGGAATACACACACACACACACACACACACACACACACACACACACACACACACACACACACACACACACACACACACACACACACACACACACACACACACACAGACAGACAGACAGACAGACAGAGGTTATTTGCTTTTATAGAGAGATATTAAAAAGAAACTACCTGTTTCCACAGACCAATTTCAGTTTAGAGTTATAGTACTCCATCTCAGAGAGTCTCATGTAATAACAGGAAGTTCTGATGTGGAATTATAAAATTAAAGGCCGCTAAAATGTGAAATATTTGTAATATTTCTCTCTTAATTCAGATTGTTATTAAGAGGAAACTATCTGTTTCCACTGAGTAATTTTAATTCAGAATTAGTATTCCACCTTAGAGAGTCACTCAGATAAAAGCTGGAAGTTCTCATCAGGACTTTCAAAATTAAAGCCCTCTAATATCTCGATTAGATCATCAATTTGCAGATAATTTTATACATAGCCTCAGGTAGGGCTGCACGATTCTGGAAAAAATGTGAACCACGATTTTTTTTGCTTAGAATTGATATCACTCTTCTCTGGCACAATTTTTTCACAAAATGTTTATTGCACTGATGAGTAAAAAAACATTGTAGTATGCCTCTGCCAAGGCAATGTTTTTTTTTGTTTTGTTCAAGTTCTATCATTGGATGAGAAATGATTTTTACAAAAGAAAAAAATGAGAGGGCATCCTTTAATCCCTCATGTTGTACAGTGTTTATTGGGGCCGTATCTTTGGCTAGGTGATATGTGATAGCTGCTTTGATCGGCTTTCTAAAACGGAGGCGTAATATTCATCACGTAAACATGTGACATGACATGAAGCCCGAAGTTGGGCTGTGAACAGTTGATAACGAATTTGTCTTCAAAATAAGAGCTTTACATTGCACACCATTTGAGTTTAGAACTGGGTTCTTAGCGGGGAGCTTTTAATTTGAAAGTAGCGACCGTTTCTCGCTTGCGCTACAACAACAAGCTAACACAACGAAACAGCTAGAGATCCAGGAGACGCTAGCATCTCCCGGATCTCAGTGGCTGTCCAGTCGCTCATCTAGCAGGTGAGGTGGAAATGAGTGTACCCTCCGAGGCGGCAAATCGGCGGACCTAAACAGACCCTCAATTTGCCGCCCTCTGTCTAAAACCACGGACCTAGCCGCCCAAAGGATGCGCAGATTGGCGGCTTGCTGCCCTGTCTAAAAATGGCCTCTCACTCACTCCTTCCAAACACTCAACTGCAGGCGGGCTTCCGCCACTGAATCACGTGTTGTAAAGACGCTTTACCACAGGTTGAGGGAGGAGGCAGAGGCAGTGCTGCGTTTGGGGGCGCTTCGAAAAATCTGGGAGGAAAATAGGAGCACGTGTTTGTGATTCAGCTCGAGATATAAAATGCTTCAGAATCGCTGTGTGTAGATATGAGATCACGTGTATGTGTGAATCGAGATCGCGATTTTTTAACGATTTTTCGTGCAGCCCTAGCCTCAGGGGATCATAATCAAAAAATACTGTTTTTAGATTGACATTTTATACATCCTATCTAGGTCCCTGTGACGGTGTGAAGCCTTACACGTGACCTATACATATAATACCAGTCAATAATTTGATTGTAAATCTGAAATTAAAAAGGGAAATATTAGCAAAAATCTGTCCACATCCAAACTTCCTGGTATTATATAAGTGACTCTCTGAGGTGGAGGACTAGAAATCTGAGATGACATCAGTCTATGTAAACAGGTAGTTTCTTTTCAATGTAGTTCTGAATTTGAGGGAAATGTTGAAAATATGACACTTTTAAAGGTCTTTCATTTTGAAATTCCACATCAGAACTTCCTGGAATGATCTTAGTGACTCTCTGAGGTGCAGTACTATCAGTCTGAACTGAAATTAGTCTGTGGTAACAGGTAGTTTCCTCTTAACTTAATTTTCTGAAATTGAGGGAAATATTGAAAATATTTGACTATTAAGTTGGCTTTTATTTATGTTCTTTCATGTTACAGTTAGCTGCTATACCTTTAGTCCGGTGGCGTCGTGAAAATACTGTTACAGAGGTGATAAAAGCACCAAATTTTGCATGTTATATAGTGTAATTTTGGCCTAGGAGCCCTCTGAAAAAACTTCATATTAGCAGTATATCATTATCACTGAAATATGCTTAAAATACAGTGATTTTCAAGTTCCTGCACAAGATAGAAGTTCAAATGAATCCCAAAGTTAACATTTTATATTCTTATTTGTGTGTATGAACCTTTACATAACTTAAGCTTTATTACATGTCAAAGTATTGAAAAAGTATCATTTTTATTGGCCCTGTAATTGATAATTATGAGTCATTACAGTTGCATTTGCAAAGAGGTGAGCAGTCTATAGTCTTTTTGTCAGCCCATAGAGCCCCATTGTGAACCCGGAAATGTTGAGTTCACCAAAGTTTTATGTCAGAAATGTACAGTTTGGGTCCCCAGCACTAAGAAACTGCCGGATGCTTGCATATGTTGGGCAATTTGCATAATTTGCATTATTAGCATTGATCACTATATATGGGCAATATTTCATTAAGTGCTTGGCCGATTTGGACAATATTGGAGTGTTTGGGGGGTTATTATGGATGCTAAATCCATTTCTGACATTTTCAAAATTCAAAATGGCAGTTTAAACCAAAAGTGGCCATATTTCAACTCCCGGTGGGCTGATTTTTATTAATTTTGAATCGATTTTGAGGTTAATTATATGCTTAATACATTGGACATGCATTTCAGAATCAAGAGAGCACGATGTCATTGGTGTGAATGTTGAGATGCAATTCTTCAAATTTCTTCAGTTCTGCTTATGTATTTTTGGCTGCACAACTTTGTGTCATTGCCACTGTGTTTACTGCATTCAGCGGAATATTGGCTTGATGGAAAGATGGAAAAAACAGAGCTTTTTATATTTGGATCATATCAATGCAAGCAAGTTGATCAAATATCAGCAGATTTCATTACAATTTTTATATATAGCCTAATATCTCTATAGCCTACTTCTAAGCCGCCTCTTGGGGTGGCTTAAATTGTTAAAATATGGTAGGAGTTCTTTTGAGTAAAATCCAGAGACTTAATCCACAGTAATTAATACATCAACAGTTAATGTTACCACAACTACCAAAAAAAGTTAGCCTACTTTGCTTCATCACCCCAACCCTAATAGCTCACAAGTTCTGGCGAGCTGAAAGTAGGGCCCTATGATTTCCGCGATCACGGAATCGCGGACGGAATTGCAGAATTGGCCGATTAGAACGGAATCTATTGTTAAACGCAGAATTTGACATAATTCCACTGAAATGTTGTTTTCGTGAGGAAGAGGAACGTATGCCTGAGGAAAACTGCACGGTGGGAAGCAAATCTGGGTGGCACAACAAGTCCCCACCCCCCACCCCCCCGTCAAAACAATGTAAGCATGGCGAAGCGGCTGCCCACGGCTCCGTCTGCGTCGGCGAAAAAACTGAGAGACTTGACATTAACCCCTCAGTACAGAGCCGAGCAGTTCCCGAACGGCTTGTATGTGTCAGGTGAACTGTTGTTTTGCAAAGAACCAGACCTGAGAAATCATAATTAAAGTTGTAATGCGAGAGAGTTAGCCACCTGTCCGATTCATATTATCGGCATATCACCAGACCAGAGTGACTGTTAACTGCTGCTAACGGTAGCTGCTGTTAGCTAGCTAGCCCCGTTAGCCACAGCCCTCTTAGCTGACTCTGCCTGGGCTGGGAGCTCAGAGGACAGGGGGAGGGTTGGTGTTTTCACTGCTAGCTGGTTAGTATGTTATTGACATAACGTCACGATTATAATTTCTCATTTTGTTGGTCATCTTTGCTAATTTTTTTTAATATTTACAACTTAAATTTTCAGAACAATTTTGGTATGCAAACATTTACTGGATCTGCCTGAGAGCTGACCATGTTTTTATTCAATGAAACCCAAATGAAAATATACTACTGTATGAAGACATGATGAAATGAGATGTTTTTGATGCACTTTAGTGTACTCTACAGTACAGTATTGAGGAAATGTGTTTGTCACCTCAATACATTTAAGGTAATTTCTATTTAATTTGTGTACATCTTGTCATTTACATCAGAGAAATACTGTTTTGTAGTAAAATAAGAGTAAAAGGTAAAAAAAAAAATTGGATTTCCAAAATTCAAATGGAAAAAACGGAATTGCCAAAAACTAAAACCGAAAAAACGGAATTTGGGAAAAAATAAAACGGAAATTGGGAAAAAATAAAATGGATTTCATAGGGCCCTATGAAAGAGACAGTCAGTGCGTTTACATGCACAGCTGAGTCGGATTACAGCCATAGTTCGACTCTGCTACTCAACCAGACAACTGTTATTATCCGAGTATACATGCCGGTGAGAAAATCGGATTATTGGGCCGCAGCATGTCATACCCCGGTACGCTAGGTGGCGCTGTATCCATTTCAACTAGTGGTAACAGAGCCACCTCCGGCTGACCTCTTTACGTCACCAGCTGCCTCGGCATTCAAGAAAGATGGCGTACGAAGAGCGAGACGAAGCTACATCTTTGTACATTTCGTATATGGTGTACATGATAATTACACAAACTAGGTGCACAATGGCGCTCTTTCTTGCGGGGATTTCGGAGGAAAGCCGCCGCCGCCCGTCTACTTCCGGCTCACGGCCCTGGGGAAAATATCTTGCGCCTGCACAGAACGCAAAATGCGATCTGATGAAACGTATACATGCAGGAGTAATGCGACTATCAATCGAATAATCTGGGTGTTTTAATTCGACTATGAGAATTCCGATCCGGTCCCATTTTATACACTAAGGTGTATACATGCATCTTAAAAATCCGTTCATAGTCAGACTAACCCAGTCATTCGGTTTTCTTGAGTGTCATGTAAACGCACTGAGTGACTGGCTGCTGTAACAACAATGCCTTGAAGAGATGCTGCCCTATTTCTTTGCCGCTGGTCATCACAACTATTCAAGATGGATCACATGGCATCTGCACGACATGCAGTACCTTCCTGCTACTGCCAAGGATGACCTTCTCGCCGGAAGCCATGTGTGCTGCCACTCAGATGGTGCAGCTGCAGTGAGTGGAGATATGTTTGGGGAGCAGACATGCATCAAGCAAGGGAGGGGAGTAGGAGGCATGAAGGGCATCTCCACCAACCCTGAGCAGGTCACAGTGTGGTTCCAATCTTTCGGCATCTGCTCCCACCTCTCCAAGTCATTGGATGAGATGTATGATGATGCTGAAGCATTGGAAAAGACAATGAAGCCCAACAGACACAAAGAAGAGGGTAAAGGATGGCTGGAGTTGGACGCAGAGGACCAAGCTAAAATCCTGAGTGTGCTATGGGAAAACTCTCACCCACTCACCACATAGTCTTCTACCCTACCCTACCATATCATAAATGGCCAGGTGGCTGATGGAAAGGTGAATGTGAAGATCAGGCAAGACATGAGCACATTGTTCTCTTCATCGCTTACTGGAGGATTTCATGCACCCATCTCAAATAAGGTAGTGACAATGAAATTCAAGACAAAAGGAGTGAAAGTCAATGGGAAGATCATATGTGACCTCGAGGTGTTGTTTGTTTTGGCTGCTGGTGGTGGGGAGCAAGAGAAGAATGGAGCACTCTACGCTTTTTATCTACGAGCTCGGCCCGGTCCCTGCATCCATCATCGATGAGTATGCCTCAGAAAAGGGTAACAAGTAGTGTTGCACAGTAAACCGATACTAGACAGGTACCGCGGTACCCAGCCGTTAAGAACAATACTTTTTCACGTTTTATTAGTATCGGTACTTTATGAACTTTGTGCGACAGCGGAGCAGCGTGTCTGTGTGCAGCTTCTCTCTGCTTCCCTCACTGCCTGCAGTCAGAGTGGGCGTGGTTTCACGGTGACAGACAGTCACAGAGCAGAACGAGACAGACGTGTTGGCTTCCTTGGTCATTACGGATTTAAAGCATCGTTTACAGGCGGGCTTTGTGGTGTCCGTGGGCTTGCCCTTACTGTCGGCAACGTAAGCTAAATATTTCCATATTTCACTCCGTGCGTCTGCTTTTTCAACAAGCCTAGGATGGTCGGCAAAGAGTTCAAAGAGCTGCAGGTTAGCGAGAGATAACATAACGTTAAATATCCCCCAGATGTAAGTCAAGCGAGGTTTTTTTTGTGACAAGCTAACTATTTTCACCATCAGAGTTGCACGAGGCAGTCAGGGGTAAACCTAACTGTTTAACAGTCCGATGTGGTTCCACACATCTCTGTATGCAAACGCAGCATTCACACTGGTAACATGAACTTCACCATAACATGCGCTGGTGTTCACAAGTATGCTGATCAACACCACCACTTAATTATCTATTTTAAGTCAATCAGTATTAGTAATATAATTATAGCATACATTTTTGTCAATTATTTATAATATATATTGTAATTTATATTAGAAAATGGTCTGATAAGGGCACAGACCTCCACCAGGTCTGGGTCATTTGTGTTGTACTTTAGTGCACTAATGTACTTTGCAGGCTAATAGTCCAGGGTTTGAACTTTATCAACATGAAATGCAAATAGCAAATTTCCTCTTTGTGGGACTGTTATGGCTGAACGACAATACGTTTCAAACCTGTTGTTGTTCCACCACAATGTGATGTACTGTATGAAAAGAAAAAGAAAAGAAACACAGAGCTGGCTGGTGAACAGAGGGGAAGGAGGGGCGCAGCTGTGCTCACCGGTCTGATGGCGGTTCCAGCTGCTCAGCCTCGGTGTCAGCGTCTTTCTCGACATTCAAACAGCCCATGCTCCGCTCTCCTGAGCGGACCAGCCCAAATGTGCTGACTGAGTCAGTATAGTTCATGGGTGAGAGAACGAGGGGAGGATTCATGGAAGCGGGTGATGATGAGGTGTCCCTAGCGCCCTATAAACTCAAGCTATCGACCGTCTTCGAAAGGGTAAAACGCTTCGGAGAAGCTATGGGTCCATCAACTACTAGCGGTGTGTGGCACACTGGCGTCAGTCTGGTGTGTGTCGGTTCACTCTCTCCTGCGGCGTCTTCCAGGTGGACTAGATGAACAATCAGTCCTCGCACCAACCGACTGCGCCGGAGGTGACGTCACAGTAACCATGGTGACAGCTGCGCATCACATGTCAACACAACCAGCTCCAAACAAACAAAGAAATAGAAAGGAAAAGACCTAACCCGTCCGTAACAGTCCCTCCCCAATTTGTCAATTGACAAATTGACAATTTCAACATATCCCACCCAATTCCTGCGGTCTAGCCATCAAGGCTGGAACTTTCTACGATACCAATACTAGTACATTTCTATGATTCTCGATACTTATTCGATACCACGATTTAAGAAAAAAAAAAAAATCATTAGGCTACTTTATTCAATAAATAAATGAATAACTGTTTCACATCAAACTTGTATTTAAGCTCCACTGTGCTTTAACAATGAAGTAAAAACAGAGTTAAAATGGTATATGCCTCCACACAAACGGACAGTCATGTAGTAATTACTTTTATCTTCCAGTAGTTCAATGATAGAACTGTTGTTCTCATTCATTCACTTTTAGGCTGCTTCCACAGACTGATGCAAATCCAACTCATTGTTTCATTTTTCAGCTCTATTTTGTGTTTACACACGTTTGTTTTTTCTCTGCTCCAAACCATGGATGTATTATGGTCTAAACGCGCACCACCGCTGTGGCGCACACCGAGCAGCTGGAGCAGCTGGACGATTGGCCGCGTTCACATAAACGGACCGCTAGCTCGACTGTAGCCGCACCGAGGCCCAGCGTGTGCTCTGGCCCGCGTGTAACGTCCGCATCGGTCCCAACAGGACTCGACACAACGCGCGCTGAGGCCAAAGTTTCACAGTAACGAAAAAAGGTTCTTATCGGTTCTAGTGACAACCTTCAATCAGCAGCAGTGAGCGAGCGCCACGCATTCTGCAGGAGCGAGCGAGCTGTGCACACTGCAGTTGCTTGCAGGTGGTGTGCTGACGTCCCAGGGCACAGCGCTCGCTGCGCACAGAAAGTAGATTTCTCTGTCTTTGATCGGGTCGGGATCTCTTAACACTATTAGCGGTAATTAGCTACCGAGACGATTTCACAGAAATCATTTCAAACCACAGGGAATTAACGTGAACTTAGATTTATTAAATTTTTTTACTTGTTATCTTTTTTCAAGGCATTATTTTTCAATGGCCCCACCGGGCCAGGGCTTGGGAGCGTTCTGGTGGCCCTGACAGTTTTAAAAGTACATCCGGGCCACCGGGCCATTTATATTGTCGACCCCTGGATATATATAAAGTAGGGCCGGGACTTTAACGCGTTAATTACGATTAATTAATTACACAAAAAATAACGCGTTAAAAAAATTAACGCATTTTAATCGCACTCATTTTTGCACCGCGGAACGTTTCTCACTGGATGAGTTTCCGATTATACTGAAGCACCAGCTAACGTTCATGCATAGCGTTCATGACTTCAGACAACAACAATGAATGAAGAAGCAGATGAGACCGCTTTTGTTGGCCCCGTGGATGGGAAATTTTGTTTTAAAAAGCGGACGGATGGCAGCGTAGACAAGAGCACGGTTGTGTGCAAATTATGCAAGAAGGAGTTCGCGTATCACCGCAGCATATCAAGCCTCAGATATCACCTAAATGCTAAGCAACTATTTATTATGTTGTTGTTGCAACTGGCACTTTATGTTGAACTGTTTATTGTTTTGGCCAAGGTTATTTACAGAGAGTTGGACTGAAATTGATTTGTTTAGATCAGCTGTTGGTAAAGTCTGTTATGGCCTCTGAAGATAGATGTTTTCTAATAGTCAGGGTTTCCAATGTTCTGAATGTACTTGAAAGTATTGTGTTTTACTTAAAAAACAAAGTGTTATAGTTTACAGAAGGTCTACCTACCTAAAGGCTACCTGAATCTCTGAAATGTATCCTTAAATAAGCTATTGCTACACTTTATGGCAAAAATTGCACTGGTCTGTTGGTCTTGAAAAAATAAATAAACAATGTTTTGTTGCTTAAGCTTCTGTATTCAGTCATTATTCAATGGTATACTAAAATCCATGTGAAAAAAATTGCTTCTCACTTCTCAGGTCAAATATTTATATGCGATTAAAATGCGATTAATTTCGATTAATTAATTACAAAGCCTCTGATTAATTCGATTAATTTTTTTAATCGAGTCCCGGCCCTAATATAAAGATTTTTTTTTTTTTTCCCTTTTTTTTTTTATTTAATTCTGTTAAGTTTTTTTTTGGCTCTCTCTCTCCCTTTCCCCCTTTTATAATTTTTATAGTAAGACATTTTGAATTTTCCTAAAACCACCAGTCTGTTCTATAGACCTAAAAGGCAACATCTATCATAACGGCACATCTACCGCTGTATACAGACCAATATTTACATAAGATTTTGGCAAATATTCCCATAATAACTGTCTAGTCTCTGGCACAAAGAGCACCATGACCGTATAACAGGATAATAAGCTCAAGCCCAAAACCCTCTAGTCCTATCGGACACTGCCCTGCTCAAACTGTTCTCTGCCTTCATGAGGGTAGCCTTCCTTTGTCACATCCTCAGAGAGAACGAGGTTCACCCTCTGGATAAAGTGTCTGCTATGACATTCAGTTTCCCCAGCAGATGTTCGATCACAAGATTATACGGTTGTAAGACCAAACTCCACCTGAATAGCCTCTGGTTCTTCCCTTTAAACTTATCAATAAAGACAAGGGGATTATGGTCTGTATAAACCAGGGATCTCCAACCTTTTTCCCTCTGAGAGCTACTTTTACAAAATCAAAATGGATGCGAGCTACTCATATTTTGTAACATTTATTCTTATACCGTATTTTAACCCAAACAAACTCAATAAGCTTGTTTTAACTGAACATTTACAAAAATATCAGTGTCCACAGCTCACATTTTGTATCAAAACATCACAAACAATAAATCATGTGCATTTTGTTTTTCTGTATACTTTTTGGTTTGTATCTCACACTATTAGCTAAACTGAAATAAGAATGCTATCAAAACAAAACAATGCCATTACAAATACATATCGTTAACTATTCAGTCATCACTTTGTTATATCTGCTCATGTCACTGTATCACACTTCACAAGAGTATTCACATGCTCTTGATGCACACAGTCTTTTTTAGTTAGTGAGATGATTGGCACTGCATGGAGTCAACAAGAGAGGAGTATACCCACTTAGGTTCACTCTTATGGAGTCATTCAAATGGTCATCAGTCAGTCTTGTTCTGAACTTTGATTTCATTACATTCATACCAGAAAAGGCTGACTCACAGAGGTATTCATATAGACCCAAACAAAGCAGACATTTTCAAAGCTGCTTGGTGAAGGTTTTTGTAGTTGTCTGGGTCTACTAAATTCCAGAAATGTTTAGAATGCTGCTGAGACTTAAGCTGCACATTATTTTTAAGTGTTACAACCTCAATTTCCATTTCAACAGGATCAACACAGAAAAGTTCAGCCATCTGTCCTGAAATCTCACTTGTGTCCACATCCATGAAAGGGTTGGCCATAAATGTCACACAGGGCTCAAGTCTCTCAAAGTCACTGAATCTGTCTGCAAACTCCTGTCCCAGCCTTGACAAGAGGTCACAATACTTGGAAACATTTAAAACACTGGCTGCATCTGTGTAACATCTTGGAGACAGAGGGGAAGTGCTGAAACTTTTTGTTTTTCACTTGCTGAATATGACAGTTTTGCACTGAATGCCTTGACAGCACTGATCATATCAGATATGTTTTTTTATCTTTGCCTTGTAACTGTAGGTTCAGGTGGTTAATTTTCTCAGTTACATCAGTCAGGAAAGCAAGATCCAGCAGCCACTCTGGATTAGGGATGGGCAATGATTTTCGATTATTCGAATAGTCGTTGAATCATAAATATTCGATTAGTAAAACATGTCTGAAAAAAAATATTCCTTTGTTTTACTGGTGCCGTCCGCACGGGGGCAGTATAGCATTTGATACGCTGTGTGATGGGCTGACGTTAGATGCCACCGTAGAAGAAGAAACAAGCTGGAGCCATGGAGAGAGTGCTGCAGCTGTCAAAAAGTTCCGTATGGAACTATTTAAAAAAAAACAAATGAAACAGAGGTGCAGTGTAATCTCTGCGAGGCAAAGCTTGCATATCACAAGTCTACGTCAACCATGCACAGTGATATGAGAGCGAAGCACCCGATAGAAAGTGGAGGCCCGTCGTCATCACAGCAACAGTCAATGGCCAGCTATCTCACTACTAGACAAAGAACATGTGATGCCAGACGCGCGGAGCAAACAGCGTCCCTCATTTCAAAGTGTGTGTGTGTGTGATTATTCAAAAAATAATCGATTAGTTTGCAGTGAGCAATGAATACTGAGTGACGACTTGTCATTGTGGGTGCACCGTCAGTTGTTACAGACACCAGCTTTTCAACTGGGATCTTTTTGGCTAGTAGTCCTTCACTGCGTTGTAAATATCCACTCCCCTGGTAGTAGTTTTCAGTGGAAGTAAGGTCAAGAACTCTTCTTTGGTGGAAAAGTCATCAAACACCATGCGAATGAAAACTGCTAGCTGGGCTGTATCACTGGAGTCGACAGACTCATCACACTGGATTGAAAACCATTTGCACCTGTTCATGTCTGAATCCAGCGGTTTTGCCGCATCTGCAGACAGCGCAGACACTCTCCTTGCCACAGTATTAGCGCCAAGCTGTACATCGGCAATAGCAGACAAAATTTCTGTCTTTTATGGTCCCTGAATAACGTTTCAGCCACTGCAGTCATTGCCTCTTTCACTCTATTTTAGAGTAGTAGGCGATAGGCTTCTCTATTCACTGTGAATCCGCTTGCAAAAGGACAGCCCCAATGCCTAGGTCTGAGGCATCAGCTGCCAACCTGAATGGGACAGAGAAATTGGGGGCCTTTAGCACCGGTTCACATGACAGGATAGCCTTCACCTTCTCTACTGCACTCTGACACTCAGGCGTCCACACAAACTTTATGCCTTTCTTCAAGAGATTTGTTAGGGGAGCTACAACCTCAGCGAAGTTGGGCACAAAACGCCGGTAAAATCCACTCATCCCGAGTAAGCACATTAACTGCCTCTTTGTTGTAGGAGTGGGAAGATCTGCAATTGCCTGTATCTTAGCTTGTCTAGGTCTAACTGATCCTCTCCCCACTAAGTGGCCTAGGTAGGTAACTTGGCCCTTCCCAAATTCACACTTGGGGAGATTCACAACCAGGCCAGCAGCTTCCAATCTCTCAAACAGCTGATCAATATCCACGATTTGATCCGTCCATGACGAGCTAAACACAACAACATCATCAATATATGTTACCACATTGGCTAACCCTGCTGTAATAGTGTTTCATCAGCCTTGGAAAGTGGCTGGGGCGTTTTTCATGCCAAAAGGCAACACTCGACATAGGTATAACTGATCAGGATCACAAAAAAGCTGACACCTGCTTTGCTCTGTGAGTTAATGGCACCTGCCAGTATCCTTTTAAAAGATCAAACTTGGATACAAAGCTAGCCTGAACAATTCTATCGATACAATCCTCCAACCGAGGGATGGGATAAGCATCTGTCTTTGTCACACTATTGACCTTTCTGAAATCGATACATGGGCGTACCGTCTTATCTGGCTTCATAACTGGTACTAAAGGAGAGCTCCATTCGCTGGCACCCTTTTCAATAGCGCCAATCTCTAGCATATACTACAACTCTGCCTTAACAGCCTCTTGCCTGTAAGGGGGAATTCGATACGGGTGCTGTTTAATTGGGGCAGCCTCCCCTGTATCTACATCATGTGAGA
Organism: Sparus aurata; assembly: GCF_900880675.1. Taxonomy (NCBI): domain Eukaryota; kingdom Metazoa; phylum Chordata; class Actinopteri; order Spariformes; family Sparidae; genus Sparus; species Sparus aurata. The sequence continues at coordinate 1,318,359 of NC_044206.1, forward strand.
CCAAATCTGTAAGACCAGGTGTGTCCCTGAATAAGCTTGGGTGCTTCTTTATAAGCTCTGCAGTGTCTTGTGCTTGTTCAGGCAGTAGATACTCTAAATGCTGGCTAAGATTGACTAGCATTCCTGAGTTGAGTAAGCGAGCAGATACTGGTTCTGGGGGTTCGGGATCATCCTCCCCCTCATCAGGCTCGCTACTCTCCACAGTTGCTACAAGACACACTTGGCTCTCAACATCTCGTTCAATGTAAGGTTTGAGCAGATTTATACGACACAACCTCGTCTTCTGTCTACGCTCTGGGGTGCCAACAACATAGTTGCACTCACCCACACGCTTGACTACAACATAAGGTCCACAGAACTTTAGCCCCAACTTAGACTGATTCATGGGCAACAATATCAGAACTTTATCACCTTCTGCAAATGTGTGTTGTATCGCTTTCTTGTCATATTGTTGTTTCATTTCGCTCTTCGCTGCCTGAAGATTCTGCCTAGCCACTGCACGCTAGATTGCGCCTTGGGACTGTGGGTGATAGGCAGAAGACATGACTTGCTTAATGCCCAACTGACACACAACATCCTGAAACAGGTTTGATGTAAAATTTGTGCCTCGATCATGCTGTATTTCCTTTGGGAGTCCAACACGAGAGAAAAAACTGAAACAGGGCTTCCACCACAGGTCTAGTTTTTATGCTACGTAACGGCACCGCCTCTGCAATCTAGTACCCACTTCCATGATAGTAAGTAAGTACTCGTTCTCTTTCTGAGTTCTGGGGAGGGGGCCTTCACAATCAATCATAACCTTAGAAAATGGCTCTTCCATAACCGGAGGGGTACTCAACGGTGCAACAGCAATAGTTTGGTTGGGCTTACCCACCAGTTGACATGCATGGCAGGATTTACAATAATTGGTCGCGTCTTTGCGCACGTCGGGCCAGTAAAAATTTCGCATAACCCTGTCCTGTGTCTTCCGGACACCAAAATGACCGGCCCAAGCACTCTCGTGGCACAAACGCATCGCCTCTCTCCTAAAATCACTGGGTAACACCACCTGTGAGAGTACTGTCCAGTGTTCATCAGCTAGGCGGCGCAATGGGCGCCACTTTCGCATCAGAACATCGTGATGTAAATAATATCCTGTGGCTACCCCTTGGCTTTCTTCTAAAGACATAGACGTCTTCCTGAGAGTTGCTATTAAGGATTCTTGGCACTGTGCTTTAATCAGAGCTTCTCGAGTAAATTGATTGCCTTCCTCCATTCCAGCCACCTGACCCAGAAAGGTGTCAGACAGATCAACCACAGATTCGTCTGCCTTAACATCCACCAGCTCCTGAGACCGTGATCCTGATCTTGTCACAACACAGGCCGCAAACACTTCAGGGTGGTCTTTCTCTAAAATTACAGTTTGTGGTGCTTCACATGGCTGTTCTAACATGATGGGAGTGACACTTTCACTCTGCCCTACTCCCGCCGGAGCGTCTTCAGGATCACTTGGGCGCACCCTAGTGCCTGCCAAGTCATTACCTAGAAGAAGGGTAATACCTTTCACTGGAAGTGTGTCGATAATTCCCACAGTTGCTACTGAGGAAGAAAATACACATTTGGAGTGACGGGGCCCTTTGACCTCCAGACCTTAAATGGTGATTCCTGTCCGTCTCCTATCCCTTAATCAAAAGACATCCAGGGCCAATTTGATCACTATGTTAAATGCGATCAAACTAATGTGATCAGCTGTGATGAGCTAATCACACTCCCCACAGTGCGCCCCCCCCTCCCCTTCCTTTCTTTTGTATTCCCATTGATTGAACATGCCTCTTTGTCTCCTTTGTTCTTACTGTATAAAATGCTGTAGTTTCATTTGCTCTGGGTCGACTCACCGGCTCGGACCCGCTCTGTGCCTGTCGGTTCACCAGTTTACCGGTATTCTTTGAATAAACACATCACCACAGCAAACTGCTCAACAGGACTTGAATGATTTTCTTCAACAATTTGGTGCCGTGACCCGGATGGCAACAAACCTTCTACAGAGACTCCGTTTTCCAGACCAACGACATGCCAGTGACCTGAGAACCAAATTGCAGAGGTAAAAGGTCCTTTTGAAAACCGAATTACTGTTGCTGTGCATTGTTGGAGGTCTGTCGAGGAGGGAGTCCTAAGGAAGGGTGACGCCATCCGACATTCAAGTAAGTTTGCTGTGTGTTTTGTGGAAATTCCTTTTGGTGTTGTATGGTTTCGAAACCGATGTTATTGGGAAGTTAGTTTTTAGATGTATAGGAATGCTTGTTTTCATAGCTTTTGATTAGTTGTGGAATTGCTTGTGTTTTCCTAGTCTTATGAAGATTCGCTCTCATAAAGGCCAAGCATCTAGGGATTAGCATCTTACTTAACATCCACATGGTGATATAGAGCGCTGATTTGGGGAACAAGAGGTTTGCCCACTGAGAAGATAGGCCTATGTAGGACCAGTAGGAAGCAGTAGGGATAATTTGTTATTCCAGGGATAAGAAATCCCAATACTTGATGTATATTTTTCATTCTGTAACGATCTGATTTATTCTCGTTGCGTAACGATCTGATTTATTCTCGTTACACAAAAAAGGGATGATTTGTATCTTCTGAGTAGAGCGTTGATTGAAAAGATTTGTATGTGAATTGTCGGTTAAAGTAAGATAGTATGAAGAAACTTTTTGTTTTCATTTTATATTTCCAAAAGGAAAATGGGAAGTTGTTTCAGTAGAAGGTCTGAGAGAGATTTACTGGTCCTGTGAAGTACATGCATGATAATTATGGTGACGCTAGCTTTTGTTTGTTGTTTGTTTGTCATGTGTTGCAACATTTGTTTAAATTGGGTTAAGTAAAAATTCTAAGATTGGAAAATATGAGAGAAATATTTAGTGCTCTCCCAGATAAGATAAAATTAAGCATTTCTCCTCCCTCAAAATTTAGACGGATAAAAGTAGCTGCTGTTATGCAGAATCTAAAATAGTTTCTCTTACAGATCAAAATAAAAAGCTAATAGCTCAATTAGAAGAAGAAGAAGAAGAAGAAGAAGAAGAAGAAGAAGAAGAAGAAAACAATAAATAAATAAAAAAACACAACGCAGACTAAGATTATGCCGGACAGTCAAACGGACATGTCCTGTAGAAACACTAAAACAAAGAAATACGATCAAAATAAACAGCCTTTATCCTGTAAGAGAGATAAAAGAAACCAGTGTTGATAACACTGGTGATGACTGGGTCAGCCAATTCGACTCATTATACGATCTCAACCTTTGCAGTGCATTTTTCTCTGTTCCTCTACATAAAGATATCCAGTATCTGTTTGCATTTGACCTCTCCCTCTACTGCTGCATGTGAGGCTGACACAGTTGTCTTTCTCAAAGCTTTAGCAGCAAAGGGCCACCAAAGCCTCACTAAAGAAGGTAATCAGTTGTGTCAGAAATACTTTGGAGACACATGATCCGGTTCTACAAGAGTCCTTCCTCCGTCCAGGATAAAAGGTATAGTGGAAATGCCAAAACCCAAAAATATGTCACAGATGAAGACATCTCTAGGAATGACATTGTAGACAATGGATAAGTGACAATGCCTCACTTGCTGCACCACTTCAAATTTTCTTTTAAACCTCTTCCGGACCTTTCAGAAACTTTTTTTTTCAACTCTGATCTAGTTTTCTACACTGATAATTTTTCCTTATAGAGAAAATGGAGTGCCATGCGCAGGGTATGCAATTTGTGATAATTTTTCAATAATTGATAGCACCGCCCTGCCACCCTCAAGTTCCGCCCACGTAGCTGAGCTGTTCCACTGAAGAGACCATGTCACCTTGCAAAAGGTAAAATTGTCGCCATTTACACAGACTCCAAACATGCTTTTGGATGTTTACATGATTTCCTTCATCTATTTGCTGTTGTTAATTGGGAAGCTTACACCAATTCCAAGAACACTGGTTCAAGAGGCAGTGCTCTAGCTGATCATGCAGCCAAAAGTAGCTGCAAAACTTGACATTCCTGTCCTTGTAAAGCTCTGTCCTTCCCTACCCGCTAACAATCTTGCTTCTCATAATGACGTGATCCTGTGATGTGAAGGAGCATACATTGTGGCTTCCCATGTTTGTAAAAATGTAAATAATGTGTGGGTCCACAACGACGGCCACGTTGTGGCACCAGCTTTCTTGTACGTAGAAATGTAATGGATATGATAATATTCTTTTATGTATAGAGACGTTCTCCAACCAGCCCGAAGCCTGGGCCTATAAGAAGGCTGATTCTGACAATATTGTTGTATGTATAGACACGTTGTCCAACCGGGCTGAAGCCTGGGCCTGTAAGAAGGCTTATTTTGTTTCTTTAGCGAAATGCTTGCCAAGCAACAAGGATGAAGAAGATGAACCTCCATGCCATGGATGAGTCTATGCGAACAATGTGCTCTGCCTTAACCTCTGCTATTCAGCTACTCCACAGACAAGTAAAAACTGTCCAGTCACCTCCTAGCAGCCAGCAGTGCTACAACCAGGAGATTGGGTCTGCATCAGAAAGTTCCAGAGGAAAAACACCCCGCTGGTCGAAAACACAACACATCCTGCTTACCACCAACATAGCAGTCAAGCGTGAGGGTCGTTCCTCTTGGATCCAAGCATCACACTGTAAGAAGACACCCCGTCCATGCATAAGAAATCCGGAGGGTCCCTCTACATCCAGTGGACCATCTTCCTTATGGCCTATGGAGCCATAAAGTGTTGGGCCCTGGGAAGGATTCCCCCCCCCCGCAACGGACAACGCCAGAGACCCAGAAGAAGATGTACGCTGGCTTCCAGAGGAGCAGAGGAGCAACGCTGGCACCGGAGGCCCAGAAGAAGCTGTGGAACACCCACCAGCACATCCACAGAGCAGAGAATGGTATGTACTGGATTTGCAGCACAAAGGCTTACGAATACTTACCAAAAGGATGGTCTGGGTCATGTGATACCAGCTATCAGAGTCCATACCGGGCTACCGGAGCTTCACATGGTAAAGAGAGACTTATATTCACACACACAAACCCCATGGACAAGATTTTTGGTGCTCTCATTCCAAGTTATGGATTCATGGCATCCTTGGACCAAATAAGAGACCTTTCCCATGCAGTGGAAGATTTTGCAAACTCCACTGCAAAAGACATGTCCATGCTCTCACAAGAAATGACCACAGGAAGAATGATGACGTTACAAATTCGAGCGGCACTGGACTACTTATTGGCCTCCCAAGGAGGAACTTGTGCTGTAATTGGAACTGGATGCTGTACGTTCATACCTGACCACAATGCCACCTTACAAGAAATAACGAACCACTTGCATAACTTTGCCAAGACATTTCATAACCTTGTTACCCCTTGTTTGTTGGACTGGTTTAAAGAAAAGCTAGGGTCTTTTGGTTATTTAAGTTTTGAATTTGTTTTGTTTGCATTTGGAGCCTTGACTGTTATCACTCCCCTGATCACTTGTCTCAAATCTATGTGCAAATCCCTTATCACCCAAACCACTACTAAAATCATGTGCTCCACTGTGACCCAACCTGCTCCACCAATAGAGGAAGAAAATCTCAATTCTCCGTTTGAAATACAAATTGACTGTGACCTTGCGTGTATTTAAAAAAAAAAAAAAAAAAAAAAGGGTGGATTGAGGAAGAAAATACACATTTGGAGTGACGGGGCCCTTTGACCTCCAGACCTTAAATGGTGATTCCTGTCCGTCTCCTTTCCCTTAATCAAAAGACATCCAGGGCCAATTTGATCACTATGTTAAATGCGATCAAACTAATGTGATCAGCTGTGATGAGCTAATCACACTCCCCACAGTGCGCCCCCCCCTCCCCTTCCTTTCTTTTGTATTCCCATTGATTGAACATGCCTCTTTGTCTCCTTTGTTCTTACTGTATAAAATGCTGTAGTTTCATTTGCTCTGGGTCGACTCACCGGCTCGGACCCGCTCTGTGCCTGTCGGTTCACCAGTTTACCGGTATTCTTTGAATAAACACATCACCACAGCAAACTGCTCAACAGGACTTGAATGATTTTCTTCAACACTACCTTGGTCACCAGCTCAGTTTTCACAAAAACACTGTGCTTGGGAGCGGAAACATAACGGTCACCAACCCCTTTGATCACAACTGACACCCCAGTAGCAGTGGACGATGGCAACTCCAACACTTCTTTTAACAGTAATGAATGTGATGCTCCGGAGTCCCTAAGCACTTCCTGACCATTCTCTGACACTGCGACTGCACCATGAGACACAAAACCCTTGTAATCTTTCAATATTTCTTCCTCAGACGGATCAACAAAATCAGTGGTTTCCAGTACTTGGGGCCGAACACCAACACAGGCTACAGGTTTAGCCTCCCTGTTCTGTAACTTACGGCAAACTGACTTTGTGTGGCCACGTTTCTTACAGTAGAAACAATAAATTTCAGTTCGAGGAGCTTGCTCAACTCTTTTTGACTCAGGGGGAGGAGGGGATACACGCTCGGACTTAACCGAAAACCGATGGGGTCGGTCGTGAAATTTCTTAAAGCCAGACACATTTTTTCCTGTCATGTAAGAATCTCGTTCAGCTTCCCTGTCTTGTCTGAAAGATTTTCCTCTATCAGACATACTATGGTGAGTTAGCTCATACTGGACGGCTAATGTGGCTGCTTTTCTGAGATCTTTCTCATCCCGCTCATTAAGATATATTTCTATGGGCTGGGGCACACACTTTTTAAATTGCTCCATGAGCACAAGTGCACAGACACTCTTGAAAGTGGTAGTCTCAGTGGAGGCAAGCCACCTCCCGAACACAAGCTCCTGCCTTTTGGCTAACTCAAGAAAAGATTCATCACTTTTTCTTTTCAGGGAACGGAACTGCTGGCGGTATGCTTCTGGAACTAGCTCATATGCTGCTAATTATTTTTCTTTACCACATCATAATCTTTCCCTTGAGTGGAATCTAAAGCAGCATATGCTTCCTGAGCTTTCCCTTCTAAACTCCCCTGAATCATCAAGGTCCACTTCTCCCGTGGCCATGTCATCTACTCTGCAGTCCTTTCAAAGGCTTCAAAGAAAACACCAACTTCAGTTACACTGAACTTTGGTATTAATCGTAAGCAGCTATTGGGGTCAAAGCGGTTTCCCGAGGCTGGTTGCAAGATAGTGTGCTGAACTTTGTCTCTTTCTAATGCCAAGTGGGCTTGCTCGGTCTTTTGCTCCTCCTCTTTTAATTTAATTCAGAGCTTCTCTCTTTCCAGCTCAATTTTCTCCATCTCCACTTTCCTGTTTTCCTCTTCTCGTCTAAGCCTGGCTGCCGCTTCCTTCTCTGGATCAGGCAAATTCAGGCGATCCCCAATCAGCTGTATGGCCTCAGTCACTTTCGTTCTAGGCCCAGTAGCTACCTCGTAATATTGGGCTATAGCAACCAGATTATCTTTCTCCATCTTGAAGAGCTCCCTACGGTTAGAAAGTTTGGTGCAGTAGTCGTCGACATCAAAGTTTTCCATTTTACAAAAGTTAGTAATACACAAATGAGAACAAACACACAGATTAGCTATACAGTAGATACTGGAAATAAAAAAAAAATATAGGGCCACTCTGATTAGCTGTAATACACTAGGTGAACACAACAACCCTTAGGTGTCACAACGCTGCCTACAACAGCACAACAATGTATAGCTCCGTCCTTGGATGCTACACCAAACCTACATGTATACAGATTAACGCACAATAAATCACAATCCATAGCTTATCTGGTGACAATGTATGGCTAGTCAAGTTAACTGCAGACACAACTCTCTTACACTCAAGGTGGTGTAATCCCGGACATGTTCACGTGAAGAAACGTCTCTGTACCCCGGACATTGAACTGTTGACTGTGGGGATGAGGCCTTATTATTTGCCCCGGGAGTTCACATCCGCCATCATTATCGGTGTGTACGTTCCTCCTTCAGCTGATGCAGCGCTGGCCTGTGACGTCATCCACTCCGCTGTTGCCCAGATACAGACGCAGCATCCTAACGCATTTATTGTCATCACTGGGGATTTTAATCACGTCTCACTGGACAAAACCCTCCCAACATTTCACCAGTATGTTGACTGCCCCACCAGAGACTGTAACACACTGGATCTGTTGTATGCAAATGTTAAGGATGCATACAGTCCCACAGCCCTCCCCCCTCTTGGAAGATCTGACCACAACCTGGTTCTGCTGACCCCTAAGTATATGCCTCTTGTTCAGCGGCAGCCTGTCCACACTAGGAGCATGAGGAGGTGGACTCAGGAGGCTGCTGACGCACTACAGGACTGCTTTGAGTCGACAGACTGGGATGCACTTGTTGAGCCACATGGAGAGGATCTTGACAGCATGACCGACTGCATCACAGAATACATCAGGTTCTGTGAACACACCACCATGCCAACCCGGACTGTACGCTGCTTCCCTAATAATAAGCCGTGGATCACCAATGACCTGAAAGCCCTTCTTAACAAGAAGAAGAGGGCGTTCAGGTCTGGAGACAGGGAAGAACTGAGGAGAGTGCAGCATGAACTCAGGGATATGCTGAGGGCCTGTAAAGACGCCTACAGGAGGAAGCTGGAGACCAAACTCCAGCAGAACAATGTGAGGGATGTGTGGACTGGTATGAAGCAGATCACTGGGTGTAAGGTGAGCGGCAGACAGTCATCGGGCAGCCTGGAGAGGGCAAACGAGCTGAACAGATTCTTCAATAGGTTCAGCTCAATGCCTTCTGTCGTCTCCCCGACACCTCCAGACCCCCACACACCCTCACTGCCCCAAATGCTTCCTCCCCTCCCCCCTCACTCCCCTGCTGTGAGCTCTCCTGTGCAGCACCTCTCCTCCTCCTCCTCCTCCTCCTCCTCTGAAGACACCGGCAGCCTCCCCCGCATGACTGTGACTGCAGGCCAGGTTAGGAGACAGCTGGAGAGACTCCACCAGCAGAAGGCTGCAGGCCCTGACGGTATCAGCCCCAGGATCCTGAAGACATGTGCCAGCCAGCTGTCTCCTGTCCTACAACACCTCTACAACCTGAGCCTGGGTCAGGAGAGAATACCAGTGCTTTGGAAGACTTCCTGCCTGGTTCCTGTTCCAAAGAAGTCGACACCATCAGACCTCAATGACTATCGACCAGTGGCCCTCACATCTTACGTCATGAAGGTGCTGGAGAGACTGGTTTTGGCCAACCTGAGGCCGCAGGTGAGAGCCCTGCTAGACCCTCTGCAATTTGCTTATCAGCTCCACTTAGGAGTTGATGACGCTGTCATCTACCTGCTGCAACGAGCCCATTCGCACCTGGATGGTGGAGGAGGCACTGTGAGAATCACATTCTTTGATTTCTCTAGTGCTTTTAACACCATTCAGCCACTGCTACTGGGGGAGAAGCTGCGGGTGATGGGTGTAGACGACACAATGATCTCCTGGATTACTGACTACCTGACAGGCAGGCCACAGTTTGTCCGTATGGGCAGTGTTCTGTCTGATGCGGTGGTTAGTGATACAGGAGCTCCACAGGGGACTGTACTGTCTCCTTTCCTGTTCACCTTATACACCACTGACTTTCAGTACAACACCGGGTCGTGTCACCTGCAAAAGTTTTCTGACGACTCGGCTGTTGTTGGGTGTATAAGTGAGGGACAGGAGGAGGAGTACAGGGCACTGGTAGACAACTTTGTGGAGTGGACTGGACAGAATCACCTGCGGCTGAACATCAGCAAGACCAGAGAGATGGTGATAGATTTCAGGAAGAAGAGGAAGACGGCTTTCCAACCTCTGTGCATTCTGGGAAGGGATGCGGAGGCAGTGGAGGATTACAAGTACCTGGGTGTTACCATCAACCACAGACTGGACTGGAGATCTAACACTGAAGCTGTGTACAAGAAGGGGATGAGCAGACTTTACTTCCTGAGGAAGCTGAGATCCTTCAACGTGTGCAGCAAGATGTTGGAGATCTTTTATTAGTCTGTGGTGGCCAGTGTACTTTTCTTTGCTGTGGTTTGTTGGGGAAGCAGCATCGGAGCCAGCGACACCAACAGACTCAACAAACTGATCAGGAAGGCTGGCTCTGTGATTGGCTGCAAAAAGGACACTATGGAGGCTGTGGTGGAGAGGAGGACACTGAAAAAACTGTTATCCATCATGGATAATCCTCTCCACCCTCTCCAACTCACACTGGTCAGACAGCGGAGCACCTTCTCCGGAAGGCTGCTTCAGCTTCGCTGTCGTAGCAACAGATACAGGAAATCTTTCCTGCCACAAGCCATCACTTTATACAACAACTCTCTCACCTCTGCCTGATAGAGAACTCTGGTCTCTCTACTGTTCTGTTGTATATATTTTTATTGTTATAGTATATTTTGCATATTTTGTTTTGTTGTATATATTATTACTGTTTATTGTTTATAGCACACTGTGCACTGTATATATACACTATGTATATATTGGATTCTATTTATGTTATGTACGAAGTGTTTTATTTGTGGACCCACTGCTGCTGTAACAAAATAATTTCCTAGTCTGGGATCATTAAAGTAATTCTATCTATCTATCTATCTATCTATCTACCTACCTAACTCACACACCACTCTACCCAAATATGACGCCCCGCGCCGCACAACAGCGGCAACACAGCACAACTGGACACAGCAGACTGGACAGTCCTATAAATAAACTAGCCACCACTAGCCACGGCTAATCAAGCACTAGCCTAAACTTAACCACACTCTGAAAGCTAATAAACATACCGTACTGCCTCCTAAACGAACACAACACTAATCTCACCATGCCACTACAGCTCAGTGTGTTAAACCACTGTTACTCATTGCATGGCTCGCGAGACAGAGCTGAAAGACCCACACTGGATCATACAGCTGGCCCTCCTTACTGACATTACCTGTCACCTGAACACTCTCAACTTGCAGCTCCAAGGGAGAGACAAGCTTCCAAGTGACATGCTGAGGGCAGTCAGAGCATTCCAAAACAAAATAACTGCTCTGTGGATACCTGACAGAGAACTCATCCACTTCCCTAAACTCAGAGCAACAACCACAAGTGATCTCTGCAGCAGCACTTCAGCTAGAGCAGATTTGTTGAAGTTTTGGAGGAGCTGAAGGGTGAGTTTGAATCCAGATTCAGTGATGTGACTGAACATAAGGAGATTTTCAATTTTATTGAAAACCCTTTCCATGTGTATGTTTCCTCCCTCACGCCAACCATCACCCAGCTCTGCCCTGGTAATCGTGCTGCTCTGGAGAGTGAAATAATTGAGCTGCAAACAAATAACATTCTCCAAGTTGAACTCAGTGCAGGTGTTGCCCACTTCTGGAGTTTGGTTTCTGAAGCAGACTTTCCCACTTTGAAACCACTTGCACAGAAAGTGATTCATGAGCACATACACCTGTGAGTCAACATTTTCGACCACGAACACTATCAAGAGGAAACAGAGAAACCGACTGACCCATGCTCATCTTGAATGCCTCACTGTGATTGCAACAACAAACTACAAATACAACATGAAAAAAGTCAAGGACATGCATGCCAGCTTCCGCTCATCCGAGTATTAAGGTAAATCTGGTTTAAAATGAAAATGTATTGGCTGTGTTATTTCTTTTTTTGTGGGATGTCCAATTTATATGTAGAAATGCACATTTGCAAAGGTGACTTAGTATGTTGTTGTAAAAGTGGCTCTCCTTTTGATTTTGCACTGCCAATGTGGCTCTTGTGAAAAAAATAGTGAGGATCACTGTGTTAAACAATACAACAAAGGATATTGATGACAGACCTGTCTTGGTAATTAGATGTTAGCCTGAGCTATCGCTATTTAATCACACTAGTCGAGTTACTGTTACAGGTGGAAACCACAGGTTTCCTTGTTCTAATTTTTGGAATGGATTTCAGGCAAGGGAAGCAAATACTTCAGTGGCTTCATCATAGGCTTGCCAGGCCCGCCAAACTGATTTCTTACCCTTCCCATTGAAGGCAGATGTTGTATCACACCCTGAATAGTCATGGAACATCAACAGTGCTTGAGACTTGTCCTTACCCATACTTTTACATATGCTATTGATATGGTAAAATCTTGTTGCCCATGCCAAAAGCCACCCAGATGTCAGTCAAAGGTTGAATCACAATCACATGGTACTGCTGGAACCAAAGGAAGATACAGCTTGCCCAAGAACTGTATTCCTCCCATCAAATTGTTCTTGTGCATCTGGCAAGCGCTGAAGAAAATGATTTTTCAATCTTGTTTTAGGCTTCCTGACACCTAGTTCCTGAAGTCAATTTACATACAAAGAGTGGAGCTCAGATAGCTTAAAGTCCACGTAAAGCAAATTCAGCCATTTTCTTCCAAACACATTAAATAGGTCATAAATATATTTCCTTAAAACATGTAAAAAGCCATTCAACCATTTAGAATTTAATTGTGGAGCTAGGCTCACAAACTGTGTTTCAAAATTTCTGTGTTCAGGATCTAATGGGCGGGTCAGACTTGCATAAACCCGGCCCTGCTGCGGAAGCGGTATAAATACATTCAGCGCATTAGCTTCGGTGGTTTTTCCGCTCGCTCTCGAGTCTTGAATAGCATCTCTTACAATAGTTTGCAGCTAGCTAACCAGTCAACCATTCAGCTAAACAGTCATGTCTCCTCCACATCGCTCGTGCATCTTTCCTGGATGCCACAGTGTGCAGGGTAATGGCGTTGTTAGCTTATCTAAGTTTGGACGACAACAAAAGGAAACGGTGGATCAATTTTGTCAAGAGGAGCTACTGTGGAGAGTTCAAAATCACCACCAACCCCCGTCTCTGCAGTGTCCACTTTACCCCCGATAGTTACAGCAACTGTCACCAGGTAAAGTCTGGATTGCTGAAGAGTCCATTGACGCTGGTCAGTGGGGCCGAACCGACCCTCTCCGTCCCCGGCTTGCATCCTCCCATCCCGCCGACAGCGGGTGCCACCATCATCTCCGCCACCGGCATTATGTGCCCGCCTGCGACAGTGTCCGTCCCGCCGACAGCGGATGCTCTCATCTCAGCCACACCGGCATTATGTGCCCGCCTGTGACCGTCTCCGTCCCGCCGACAGCGGATGCTCTCATATCCACCACCGGCATTATGTGCCCGCCTGCGACTGTCTCCGTCCCGCCAAAAGCGGATGCTCTCATCTCCGCCACTGGCATTAGATGCCCGCCTCTCTCCGTCCCGCCGACAACAGGTGCTCTCATCCGCCACCGGCCTTACGTGCCGGCCAGAGAGTGCAAGTGTGTGCTTATGTATGTTATAAATATTGTACATTTGGGCAATAAAAGGCATTTTGCTGAAGGTGCAAATCCTGAAAGTCCATTTGACAGCACAACGATAATCTACAGGTAATATTTTATGTGCACCAATATAGCTATGACAAGGAATTATATGTAGACTTGCGGTTTTACGTTTCTGTGTCATGTAAAACATGGACTGTGAGGAACGAGGCTGAGCACCATCAGTATCTGACTCAGAGTCAGTTTCTGGCTCTGATGGTTCAAATAGGTAGGGCTGGGTCCGTCCGATGACGCTGGTAGCTTCCATTGAGCCTTGTGTCTTTAAGTTCGGTGATCATGGTTTGGATATTCCTGTCAGCATCAAATGTTGATACTTCATGGAGAGCACCTTGATCTATGCCACCCTCACAGAAGAAGCGCTTTTGAATATCCAGTCATTGGCGTTTCATTGGCTTTCCCCCTCCAGATTCAACAGCATTCTTTGTCGCTTTCATAAGCTTTGAATTGTTGAACTTGGCGAGATTTGTGCCAAGAAGCAGAATGTGAAGCAAAATTGCTAGCAGTTTCATCATTCCGAAAATAGAGTTTAGTTGGAAGATTGTCAATCGCCCTGAATTCCTCGACATTAGTAAGAAATGATCTATAGGCATCAGATTTATCACCACTTGTCCCAGGTGTTTGCAAGGGAGACTTTTTGTCAGTCCTACAGCTGCCACAGAGGTCCGATTATTTTCGTTCCTTTTTCTGAATACATAATGTATTGACTACCCTCAGGATAGCAGGATCATTTCACCCAGTATAACAAAATGTGTTTCTGAACAACATTACAGACCCTAGCTTTAACGTTTAAGCAATTTTTGCTGCCTTTTTAACAAAATATAATTCTGCCTATATTATACAGGGCTTTTGAGGTTTTTTGGGTCTAAGATGTCTTGTTACTCTATTTTACACTTATAATTTGGAAGATCTACTGGCCTGAGCACAAATTAACAAAAGGAAGCTTATTCAGTGGTCTTAAAAGGCCATTACCATAAAGTTTTACTCGAGATGAAAAACTAAACAAAAAAACGTTTTACTTGGATATTGTTTTGTAAGTGATTTGACACTTAATTTAAATATTTCAGCTGGGCTCCTAGGCTGAAATCATTCAGGAGGTCCTAAAGAAGCTTCATGTAAAATATGGTGCTTTTATCACCTCGGTAACGGTCAGTGTTGGGGGTAACGCGTTACAAAAGTTACAAAAGTAACGCGTTACCGCGGAGGTTTCAAAAAAATAACCCAGTCGCAACAGCTGTAAATAAAGGGGAGAAGAAGACAGTTTTAAATCAACAGAAGAAGAAGAAGCGGAAGAAGACGGTTTGGTTTGAGGTGGCATGGTGGCAACAACAACAAAAACTGATAATTCAACGTTTTCTAAGTGGTTATACTTGCACTATTTTGAATTTGTCACAGAAAGGGATAAGAACCTCACCGTAAGGTGCACTTTATGTGCTAGTGGGAGGCCGAGGGAACTCTCTACGGCTAAACGACCTCTTGCTAGCAAACAGGTGGAAGATGACGGCGCAAGCAAATCTAAACCACGAAAGTTGGATTTCTCCAGACCAGAGGTGAAGATGCTTGACCCAGAAGTGAGAAGACTGGTGGCTGAGTATGTCGTGGAGGATGCGCTGCCTCTTTCTACAGTTGAGTCGCCGGCGTTTCAAAAGCTTGTCAGCAAAATCCCTGTTCGATCAAGTGACAAGGTAAAAACAAATCTCTAATGATATAATCCTATTCTTAAGGTATAAACACATTTCCACATATAGTTCATTTAATATGAAACACTACAGGTGGTGTGAGAGGTGATTCAATGATTAAAAATAGTTTTAATTTGTTAAGTCAGTTGTGTTTGCAGAGGGATTTTCATGGTTGTTATTGTCACATCATCATCATCATCATCATCATAAAACAATAATAATACATCTCCGTGTTTTACAATATTCATAAGACTGTGGGTGGTAATGAACAAAGCCCTTACTAAGAAAAAATATGGATAAAAATATATAAAGTTATGAGTCACTAGAGATTTGTGTCTCAGTGTCTGAGGAAAAATCATTCATGGACGACAACCTTTAAAACTATGCAATGTAAATTGAAATTCATTGACTTGTAGTAAGTTAAATGAACCCAAGTGAAAATATTGAAAAGCTAATTTTAAAAGAAATACAACCTTAAGACCTCATTAGACTTTAATGTTGCCCCACCCCACTATATTTATGAGGAACTACAGTTTGTTGAGGACTATTCGCCATGACAAAATATTGCGCGCCTTCATTTTGTAATGCCTTATCGTCTTAAATGTTTATTTTGGTGAAAGTAACTAAAAAGTAATCAGTAACTTATTACTATACATAGAAGGCAATATTGTAAACGTATTGCTTTCAAATGCAAGTAACTCGTAATATGAAATATATTACATTTTGGAGGTAACTCGCCCAACTCTGGTAACGGTATTATTTAATTTGTGCACTACCCCACTGGACTACTTGTCACATATGCACACACGTGGTGTAGAAGTGGTCCCACAGAGATCATAGCGCTGCAGGCTATCAGCTAAATGTTACTGGCGCACAACTCAGAATATTTACCGGCTTCTGAGGAGAACTGACGGACCAGGTTAGTCGGAGCCATTTCATGAAGAGCCAGCCTTAAACCCCGTGTGAAGACCGATCGGATAATCCTGCAGCTGAAACTTTTACAACAGACTGGGATCTTACTGTCGGAGACTTTGCAGTGGGCGGTCAGAAGCCGCCAAGCACTTCCGACCTGAGTCCTTCAAAATAAAAGCTTTACCACGACAGTTAAAGGGATATTCCTTTTTTTTTGCGATGTAAAGCGCTGTGAATTTTCTCTATACAACATACACTTGAACTCGTATAGATATTTTTTTGGTGAGCCTTGTTATAGGTGGTAAAATTTCGCTTTTTCTCTGGACCCCCTTGAGAGTCGGGACAAAACACGTTTTAAAAAACTTTTTTTTTTAAATGCACGCTATATTAATGAGAGTTATATGTTTCTGCAGAGAAAGGTCTTAGCTATTTAATCATGTAAAGGAACAGGTTCTAAATAAAAAAACATTTTTAACAAATAAACAGGTTTCCCTTCAGAATTGGATTTGTGTCAACTCCGTCAGACACACTAAAAAGTATACAATTTTAATTCTTCCAATCCAAAAGTTCCTAAAGTTCTGAAGTATGTTGTAACAGTGTTTAGTTACTCTGATATGTAATAAAGTACAATATATAAACTTAGGTTGTGATTTCACACTTTTCTGAAAACCCAGATTTCTAAACATTAGCATTTTCAAACTTTGTTTTTAATTTCAATATTGTAAAAACAAATTCCTTAAATAAATAAGACATAAGAGGATGTAGATAAGATGGTCCTATATCACAAAAACAACATAAACTGAAGGAAGAATTCTTTTTTTTTCAAAAAAATTAACAAAAACATACATCTGACGGTGTTGACAAAGATCTGACGGTGTTGACGAAGATCTGACGGTATTGACGAAAAATGTGTGTGCATTGCTGATTATTAAACAAATGTGCTTTTTAAACACTACTACTAAAACTACTCCTTGTTATTAGAGCACTGAACTTACTGTTAAGCAAATTATAATAAATATACTGCACATACACCGTTTCAAACTTTTATAAATTACCATTTGTTTTTTTCAAATTACACCATTTCCAACTAGACGGCTGTAGCTCAGTGGGTAGAGTTGGTGGACAAGTGATAGGAAGGTCGCTGCAAGATACTGAACCCCAAATTAAAACATCCCTGCGACCCTCATGGAAAAAGCGGAAGAAAACGGAACCATTTCCAACTATCAAAAAAACAATAAGGGAAACCAGGGGCCCTCCTCACCCTCTGTTTTCAACTACCTCCCCTACACCACTTCCTGCTCTCCTGTTCCTCATCCACCTCTTCTCGTCTTCTGTCAGTAGTCATTTACTTGGTTTTCATCATGATTTTCTTTTTTTAAGGTGGCGTGTGTGTGTGTGTGTGTGATTGCCCTGCACTGCCAACTTCATACTGGGTGTGATCTTAAATTGACATTCCTTAACAACAATAGTGCAACAATTCCTCTTTGCCCTGTCTCGCATCTCATCTATTTTTTATGACTTTTTTGTCTTTAACTCTCCTCTTCCACCTGTGTCTTTCATGTTTGCTCTCTTAGTCACTGTTTAATTTTTCTCTTCTCTTTCGTTGGTACTCTATTTCTTCTCCTTTGCTCCTCAACTGACAATTTCTGTCTAGCCATGCTTTCTTACTATACAAATTGAAATAATTAAAAAAATCTACACAGTGGCTTCTCATCTGTCTCCCTCTGTCTCTGTCAATTTTCAATTTCAACAAGCTTTATTGGCATGACTGTGGTTCACAATATTGCCAAAGCGTACAGGATTACAGAACAAAAATGTTAACAATAATGATAATAATAATAATAATAATAATAATAATGAGAATAACAATAACAATAATAACAACAATAATAAACAGAATATCAGTGTGCAGGTAAGAACCCAGTCAGGATCAGCTGGTTCATGTGGAGGAAATCATGTCAGGTGTTGTTGTGCAGCTCGTCTCTTCTCCTGTGGCAGTCACTCACAGATCTCGCTGCATCTACAGCAGTGCTAGTTTTTTCTCCCAGTAAATGGTGTATTTTTTCTTGGTCTGGTAGTTTGGGGAAGTCTGGGGTTGTACCTGTGATTTTAATGTATATCTGGGTTTTCCTCAGTCTCGGGTCAGTTACAGAGCTCAGATAATCTGCCATGGAGTATTGTCTGTTTAGGGCCAAATAGCATTGGAGTTTGCTTTGGGTTTTGGTTGTTTGGTTGATGTAATTGTCTTTTTCTTTTGCTATAATTTGGTGGGTCCGGATGGTGTGAGGGCGGTCTTGGTGCCCGGTGCTGTTGATGCTCAGCCTGTAGACCAGCTGGCTGAGGGGACTTCCTTCTTTGCTCTCCTCTTGGCATCGTAGGGCTTTGTAGTGGTAGGAGCTGGGCTCACTGGCTCTGAGGTGTTGGTAGAACTTTATTGCTGTTTTTTGGATCCGAATTAAAAGGGGAAATTTGCCCAGTTCAGCTCTGCATCCGTTATTCGGGGTGTTCCTGTGAACTTTGAGGATGCTTTTGCAGATCTCAGTGTGCAAGCTTTCGATTGGGTGTTTGTCCCATTTTTGGAAGTCTTGGTTTACAAGAGAGGGGCGGCTGTAGCTCAGTGGGCAGAGCTGGTGGACAAGTGGTTGAAAGGTCACTGGTTCAAATCCCGGCTCCCCGGGGCGGAACTGAGCTACATGTCGAAGTATCCTTGAGCAAGATACTGAACCCCTAAATTACTCACGATGTGCAGTTGGCACCCTGTGGGGCGATCAGTAAGCGATGAGCTGGCGACTCATCCAGTGTGTACCCTGGCCTACGCCCATTGAGTAACTGGATTTGGCCCCAGTAACCCCACAACCCCCTTGAAGGGGTGATAAAGCAGTAACATCCCCGCAACCCTGACGGAAAAGCAGAAAGAGAACGAAACAGTTTACAAGAGGACCCCACACTTCACTACCATACAATACAACTGGTTCAATTATCGATTGAAATATTTTTATCCAGATTTTGAAAGGTATGTCTACGTTTGAAGACTTCTTCTGCCTTTTTCTCGTAGATCCTTGATGGCCAGATTGAAATTTCCCGTCGATGTGATATTTAGTCCTAGATATGTGTAGCTGTGTGCGTTTTCTATGTCCGTAGAGTGCAGGTGGATCCTGTGGGGATTTTTCTGACTCTTGCGTTGTTTCTGGAAGACCATGACTTTTGTCTTTTCCAGATTAACAGTCAGGGCCCAGGTCTGACAGAACTTTTGCAGGTGATCTAATTGCTTTTGTAAAGCCTCCTTTGATGGAGCGAGCAGTATTAGGTCATCTGCAAACAGTAAACATTTGACTTGACTATGTCTCTACATATATAAATATATGTATTAAAGTGCTGGGAAAGTTACACGTTACACAATAATAAGCAGACCACTTCTCTACAAGTCAGATGTGTATGGTTAAATATGTAATTCATGCTATGTATGTATATTTATGTGTAAATAAAACCCTGAAATAACATTTTAACCCTTTACTATATTCACAAATAATATTATATTAGCACATTAATGGGTTATTGGTGGATTTGTCAACTCCGTCAGCTTACAGGTCAACTCCGACGAGTTGACGTCTGACGGAGTTGATGTAAGGGCATGTATTTTCCCTCCAAAACATGTATTGTACACTGCAGCTAGCTACTTTTTCCTCAGTTGCTAGCTGTCCCAATAACCTCACTAAAATGCTTGAATTCAATCCACTATGTTTTAAAGAAAAGTGTCTTAACAGAAAGATGGTATTGACATGGTCCAGCTGTGACCATAGGAATATTGACATTGTTTGTCTAAAATATCAAAAAATGTAAAACATACCAGAGCATGTGTGGTAGTGTTGCATTCACCACAGGCAGGGAGATGAAAAGGGGTCCTCAGGGATATAGCTGACCATGCTATTTCCTGATTTAATGAGGCTTATGAAAAAATCTGACGGAGTTGACAGAAACTGAGGACACAACTTTGATAGGCAGATTTTTATAGAAAATTTTGTTTGACGTTCACTTCATGCATTGTTTTTTATATTTATACCCCTTCTTTTTTATTTGATATATATGTTTTCACAATTGTAGAGCTTTTAAAAAGTTTTTTGGTATGTTCAATATTGTGACCTCTTGCTGAGGACAAGTGCAATAACATGGACCTTCTAACCACAGACCATACATTTGAACAGATTTTCCCCAAAAAGATAAAAAAGTATATTCAAAAATCACTTAGGTATATACAATTCCTTTAGATTTAACTTTGTAACTATGTCAATCATGATGAATTTCTTTATCTTTTGTATAAATTAGACTTTTCTATGTAGGACATGTTTTGTCCCGACTCTCAAGAATCAGCCGCTCCAGCCCAGACGCTCAGCTTTGTACTGGTACAAAGCTGAGCGTCTGGGCTGGAGCGGCTCTCTGCTTCTCCAAACTGAGGCTGCGCTAGATATGTACTTTATATGACCACACTTCAAAAAACCCGAAACCCTAACCCTAACCCGAACTATCCCTTCAATTGATTGGTAACATCTTCCAATGTGCACATTCAAAAGGTAAATTGGGCTACATACTGTAATCTCATTCCAAGTACAGCAGGTTTCCTCCTCCATTACTTGTCAATTTATTGCTATAAGATCCTAAGCATTATATTTCTGATATCACATTAAGTGCAAAACACTACCCTAATATTTAGGAAATTCTTAGGAGCCTGGTAACAATTACACTTTTTTCTTTAGTTGTCAAGTGTTGAATTAATCACCATCTATTATGATTAATAGGTTTGAGTAATGTTTTTAATTAAAGAATTGAAATTCACTGATTCCAGCTTCTTAAACATTAATGTTTTCTGTTTTTCTTTTTTTTTCCCTTTCTGACATTAAACTGAGTATCTTTTGGGTTGTAGGTAAAACAAAATATTTGAGGAAGTCATCTTAGACTTTGGGAAACACTGATGGACATTTCTCAATACTCCATGATGTTACATGAATCAAACAACTAAACAATTAAGTGAGAAAATAATCAACAGTTTAATCAACAATGGAAATAATTCTAATAGTTTCAAGATGCTCCCTCTCTCATGACATGCTGAGATCAACGGTCAGGAGAAAACTTAAATAAATGGTTTTGCATTTCTTGTATGTCACTGTTCATGCCCAACTTCGTGCTTCACATCACGTCGCACGTTAACACCTACCCCAGTGGCGGCTTTTTTGAAAAGAAGGAATATTACACCTCCCTTTCACATAGACAAGGCGTGGTGCATTTTCTATCTAAAAGAAGCTACTGTATAGTAAGTTAACAGGCACACTTAAAAACAGACTACCAGCACATGGGACAACTTCAGGCAACAAGGCCCTTCAGTTTCTACCCATCTGTAGAAAAACTGATACAAAACTGAATAATTCTTATAATCTGATCACAACATACCAGCTAGCACTTATATGAATGCCTTTGAAGCTGTAGCAGGATAGTTGGAGAAGTTAAAGCACTTCAACTCATTAAAGGGCTAAACCTTGATTGGACCATCTGTAAAGTTAATGATTGTCTTATATAACAGAATTACAGAGAAAGACACACTGTGTTGTGCAGCTGAACGCTTCACATGGCAGGGGTCATTACTGTGTTTTATTAAAACAAGGGCCAAAAGTCAGTTAACTTTCCATCACAGATGATTTTTCATATCAATACATCTAGAAAAAAAAATTCACCAAAAAATGAACCTGCCAAACTTATGAAACATGCTAACAGTCCAAAAAGCAGATCAAGCATCTCAGTCACAGTCTGCAGAGGTTTGCCTCATGAGTCCAGATGCAGGGAGTTAGTCATCCTGGGGCGCCCCCTTAAGACTGGACCTCTGCCTCTTCTGGTCCATCTGCCCCATGACACGGTACAATTTTTTACGGGCCTCCTTGTGCCTCTTCAACTTGGCTTCCTCCTGTTTCTTCTTCTGCTGCAGGAACTCCTTGTGTTTGGTATGCTGCACTATGTGGGCTTTCTTCCTCTTGTTGTGATGGACTGTGGTCAGAGCATGGAGCAGGGCTGCCACCTGAAGGAATGGGTGGAGAAAAACAATATTTAGAGAAGTCATGTTGTGGTGCAGAGAGAAGTCTGAGGTCATCTGGTCAGTAAAATAATCCACAACAGACTGGGTGTAGTTTTTTGGGGGGGCCTTTTTAAAGATCTTTATTGACAGGACAGATTGAGTTATATCAGAGGAAAGAGGATCAGAGGGAGGGGGAATGACATGCAGGAAAGGGCCCCAGGTCAGGACTCAAGCCCGTCAAGTCTCTGTACAATGGATGCCCTCTGTACCAACTAAGCTAAACGGTGCCCCCACAATACTTTTGATGATGTCAGAACAGTATAACTCAGTGACATGCTTGATGCTCATTAGTGCCAATTCCTTATTAAATTAGTCAATTACTAAGCAGCTGTTGATTCAGGTTTCGCTCACCTTCTTCTCCTGGGGCTCCCTGATCACGGTGGGCCTCTGGAGATCTCTAGGCATCTTTCCTTTGGGTTGTTGCTGTTTGGGTTTGCTCTTAAAGGGCAGGGCCTTCTGAAGCTCCTTAGGGATGTGGAGGGGGTTAAAGCGCCTTTGGGCTCGGACCACCGGCTGCAAGGGAATCGATATTCACACATCAAGTCAGAATTTAGAGGAGCTGTTGTGTGAAGTACAGGTTTATAGATACTTTAACTGCACAATAGCTCAATACAAATGAAGTGGAATACAGAGTTACAATTTTTACTTAGAATTACAATTCTTAAAAAAGTGCATCATTCATAGATGACCTTTAAATGTGTCATGGAGGCCTAAGGTGTCAGGTAGAAATGGAATGACTTTACTTTCCTTAGGCCCCGTCCATACAAAACTCTCTTTAGTGTAAACGCACATGTATTGCATAGTTTTGGCTGATCGTCCACATGGATCCTGAAAACGCAGCACCTAAAAACGCACTTTTTTTAAACCGGGTCTCAGGGTGGAAAAATCCAAAATGCCCTTGCATTTTCATGTGGATGGTGAATCTGCATACTTTCCATATCGATGACGCCATTAACCCACCCCTCGACCTCTAGCCTTCGACCTCTGAACCCAGCGACGTCTCATAACAACAACAACAACAACGGCAGACTATTGCTTGTGTTCATGTTTCTTGCAACTCACTCGCCTTGTAGTCGAGTGTGAGTCGCAGCATCAGTTCGACCTTATTATTGGTCCACACAAACGCTTCTGGTTTCCTTGCACAAGCCATTTTCGTCTTCTTCTTGTTGTGTTCAGTCGATCTGTTTGGACGTAAATATTCTTGAAACGATGCCGAGTAAGACGGAGGAAAAAATATCGTTTGGTACGTGTGGACAAGGTCTTAAGCTTATTTTGGTCAAAGATTGCTGTTAAATACGTCTTGTTTATTTGTGACCAGTGTTGGGAATAACGGCGTTGGCGTTAGAATAAACAGCGTTACCAACGGCGTTACTTTTTTTCAGTAATGGGTAATCTAACTAATTACTATTTCCATCGTTACAACGCCGTTACCGTTACCGACTATTAAATGTGGCGCGTTACAAACTGAAGCTGATCATTGAAGCTGTTGTCATCCGACTTGGCTCTCAGCCACCGGAGCTGCAGAGCTGTTTTTTTTTCCTCTGGTGAGGGAGGAGGGAGGGGCGAGACAACCGCATAAGTGATGATGATTGGCTCTCTAACTTTGAGTGAGAGTTCTTAAGCCAATCAGAGGCAGTGTTCGGTTTACGCGCAAGCCACACAGCAGCCTCGCACACACAAACTAGCAGAGGTGAGCTGCAGCAATGGCGAGTCCGGAGGGAAAGTTAACGTTTTCAAAGTGGAAGTACAGACACTACTTTAATCTCCTTTGTCCACGTCCGTTGTAAGCAACTCTGATCTAATGAAGCATCTTTCAGTGGCACACGCTTCTACAAAACTAACACTGGCCAAAAACTCCGTTGCTGACGCCGTTGATGATGATAGCAGGCCAGGTGTGGCTAACGTGAGCTCCGCTAACAGTTTCACAAAAACTTGTGACACAGACTGAAACTGAATGCAATGATAGACAGGTATGTTGTTGAGAACTTGCTCCCGTCATCAACAGCTGACTCAGACTCCTTCAGAGCACTCACAGGCAAAATATCGGGGAGAGCAGGAGCCGGTCCGCCATGCAGAAAGACATTTTCTAAACATGTAATGGCTGCCGAGTACGCTAAAATGACTGCCGAGCTCAAAAGGGGGAAGAAATAAAAGCGCAAACGCAATAGTTACTTTTCCTGTAACTAATTACTTTAATAGTGGAGTAATTCCGTTATTAACTCAGTTACTTTTTGGGAGAAGTAACTAGTAACTATAACTAATTACTTTTTAAAAGTAACGTGCCCAACACTGTTTGTGACTACCATCCCCATCACCGGGTAGGTAGTATCACACTATGGGTTGGCTGCCCTTTAATGTTACTGAGAAATAGAAAAAGTAGGGAATCTTTAAAATTACTACTAAGAACACATATCAAGAGAACATAAACAGTAAAGATCATTCCTATAAGTGCAATCTTGTATGGTATTTAATAATATTACAAACAAGACTGAGAACAATAATGCTCATCTCACCCTGATGTCAGTTAATCACTATCAGTGACACATTTTGTCACATTTGACTGTCAACCGTGAAGACAATGCGACAAGCATCCCCAACTGGGAGTCTTTGTTTTTGCTAGCAACTGAGCCAACATCCACATTTTGCAGCTTAGCAAAGAAAAAAATACATCTAAACTAAAGCATTCCCCTCATAATTTTATTTAAGAACTGTAAATTTGAGATTGTGTAATTGTTATGATTGTTTTATTTCAAACCCGTTCAATCTCTTATAAGAGAAACACAAAAGAGTGGGATATTTACATTTTGACATGATAAACACTTAAAATAATGCCCCCCTCAATGTTAGGTGTCCTGCTCCTAAAATGACCCTGTGGGTTATCACCAACCCCAATTCTGAAAATTTGTGGACTAAACTTTTTTCTTAATCAGCGCCCTCTATCTATCATCTAGTGAACATAACACAAACCCATTTGACAACAAACCCTTTTCTCCCCTACACATATCTACCCAGACACAAACACACAATGAAATATATGACCAATGATAATTTTTCATTAAACTCTGTGGTCAAAAACCACAAAAAAGCTCATAATGACATAAAAGAGCAAATACTCCCATTTGTTTGATAAACGACTGTAATGAGTAATAGTCGATCAACATTTTGGTAATTCATTTTCTGTGATCAGTTGCTCAGGTAAACATTTAATTTGATCACATTTTTGACATAAAACCTTCTGGAATGGGCTGCATCACTAAAGGCAATACACTGCTCTTAAAGGGTACCACCACCAATTCTGCACATTAAATTGTATTTACAAGTTTGGGGGTGTACTACTGCATAAGAAAAAAATAGGAAAAGTGTTAAAGCCTGTGATCTAATTCAGTGATTCTTAACCATAGGGCCGCTTGGGCCGCAAGCGCCACCTAGAGGGCCGCAAAAAACTTTCAGTTTTGCACCTGTGGGCCGCGGGACTGCATAGGTTATCATATGAAGACACCAGAGAAAAGCTGTTATCCATGAGACGCTAAATTACAATGCAGCTTCCGACCACACGGTGGCAGTAATGCGTCAGTAAGTTGTTTAAGAAGCTCACAGAAGAACAGAAGAAGACATTCAGCTTGCTGCTCACCTGTAGCCAGGGGCGTCGCACCCGTGGGGGACTTTTCCCGGTGAGAGGGTTCAACACCCACACTTTTTCTGCCGTTTATCTGCAGTTTTGCACAAACGCCTCACTACAGTCACTCAGTTTCTCTGTCCGCTCCAGTCTGCGCTCGCTGCAGCTGCCTCCTCTCCCCCTCCCTCTCCTGTTGCTGCTTCAAACATGACACCGGCTTTGGGACTGACCGGCTGATGATTGGCTGTTCTGCCTTAAGTCCCACCTCTCTTGCTGTGTTAGATTTATTGTTCAGCTCGTGCTGATGCTGCGGGAACAAACGTAAAATACCAAATAATAGCCGGGCGTTTATTTGTTTCAATCACTTAACAGACCAGGCGTTTATTTGGGACAGGCGTTTAATTCCCTCCTCACAAAAATCCGGGATGAAAATGTCAAAAACTTTGCCAGCTTGTCTGTGAATTCTCTGGCATCCTTCTGGGCACAACACGTGAAAAAGGCGAAGAAGAAAAACGTGCAGTGTCAGTGGTCACGTCTTCTTCCTTGATGTTTTTTCAAAATAAATTAGACTCGGCATTTACTTGGAACCGGCGGTTATTTACCAAAATATACACCTCCACCCAGCGTTTAAAGGGGACCACATGATGTGTTTCATAATGTTTTTATGTGTTTACAGCTGCGAATGTATGTAACGCTGTTACTGTGATGACACATGACAGTTAAATATTGAATATGTCTATAATAACCACCGCGTTGACAGTTCGGGACCCGTGTCAAAATTAAGAGACTGTTCTGTGAAACTTTCTTCTGCCCATGCCCACAATATGTTGACAGAAGTTCATTAAAAATCTTTGTGGTTATCACGTATAATCACGTAATTGTATTATTTATTAAACTTTATTAACGTATTACCATGTTAAACTCTAAGTGGATTTGACTTATTATTGAATACAAATCAAACCAAGAGTGAGATCAATTAAACCTATACGCAGTGTTGGGGAGACTTAAACTACATGTAGTTGAACAACATAGCTTACCTACAATTTGCTGTAACTTGCTGGTAGTTAAACTACATTCATATTTAGTGCTGCGTCAAGTAATTCAACTACTTTTTGAGTAATTTTTTGTAGTTTAACCACTCAATTTACAAACTACAATTTTGGCCAATAACATGAGATATATATATATATATATATATATATATATATATATATATATATATATATATAGATATATATATATATATATATATAGATATATATATATATATATATATATATATATATATCTATATATATATATATATATATATATATATATATATATATATATATATATATTTTTTTTTTTTTTTATTAAAAAAAAGATCTATATAATATACATTTTATTTTATTTTTCTTTGAAGAAGTTCAACACTGGTGTCCCAGCCAGTGCAGCATGTGAGCGGCTTTTTAGTGTTGGTAAAGATGTTTTTAGTGCCAAACGGATCCGGCTGTCTGATAAAAACTTTGCGAGACTGCCCATGTGGCATCTAGTTCTAGTGCCTCAGTGTTAGAGCCTCTGAAGTTCCTGTGATGTTGACCAAAAATGTCAGCTTTTGTTCTTTAAAAAATAAAACTTGAGAGGCATATTTGTATGTGAATTTTTTGTAGGCTATTATATTTTGTTTCATATACACCATATGTTGATTTTTTTAATGCTGATTTAAATGAGTATAATGAGTATAAGTAGTTGCTAAAGCTACTTTTTTTAGCCGTAGTTTTACAAACCACATTTCTCCAGGAGTAGAAATGCAGTTTGTTAAAACTACTGCCAGGCTGAACTTCATGTAGTTTTACCAGCTACGCTTGCAAAGTAGCTTCCCCACTGCATATACAGTGTTAATATTTAATGGGCCCCGGGCCACTCTGCACTGAAAAAAATGGGCCTTAAGGTCGAAAAGGTTAAGAACCCCTGATCTAATTAACTGCCTCTCCAGTGATGTGACTCAGTGGCTAAGGTGCACCGTAGGTAACATAGGTACCAGGTTTTAAACAGCAGGCTACTGATTCATATTTGCACTCCTATAATACTGTTTGGACTCATTTGGGTGGTTTAAAAACAAATTAACCAGATATAACCACTGAGTGACAATACTGAAGGCAATTTATCAGACTACATTCAGTTTATTCTTTTTTCACACTTGCAGTAGTACTCCCCAAGACCTTTGATGTGTAAAATTGGTAGAGTTACCCTTTAATCCTCCACATTAGCTGAGGTGTTTAGCGACTGAGGGTACCTTGTACAGAGAGTCTGTGTTGGGTTTGGTGCGGATGCCAAGGTCATGTTTGAGCTGCCCCAGGGTCCTCATGCCCGCCCAACTGTCCTTCTGCCCGACAGGCAGCAGCAGAGAGGTGACAGGGTTGTAGAGCTGAGGAACAGACACTGGATACCAGGAGCGCAGGAACACAATGTCTGCACAACAACACGTCACACAGAACCAAACACATCAATACTAATACAGAGGGGTCCCTCAGAGGCGATATATCATTGTAAAAAGTATTCTTACACCTTTGCATAATGACTGTAAAATAAAAATTAATAAAGATGACAGTAACTTTTACCTAATGTCAGCGGTACAGTCACAAACAGACACTCACCACTCATAAGGAGGCGGTCCTCGAATGTGGCTCTATAAGCTCCAGGTGGTGTCGACAGCGCCTTCTTGATCTGACCTCTGATCCCTGATACTGTCCGAACCGACGCGCCTTCAAATTTAGCCACCTCCAACACTGTGTTGAACATGCCCTGTAAACACACAGAGTACAATCAAAACACATGTAGTATTAATGTAAAACTTTCTTCGACACATCATCCTGCCTGTTCAACAAGCAAAGCAATGCGTCAACCAAAACTGCTGCTGCCCCACCACAACTATCAATACTGAATGGTGTGTTTCATCAAAACTCTGGCCTGAGTTTTGTCAGGTTTGTTATTTTTGTAACATGTCTGTCGTTTACATAGTTTCTTTAAATCAAGACAACTTTCTCTTATGGGAGATAACAATAACTACCTTGTTGGTTAACTATGCTGCTGGTCAGCCTCCAAGTAAAGAGTTTCTAGAGCAAATTCTAACTCTATAATGTGTACTTTTTCACATTATTGATCAATCATATCTAGCTAAACCTATTTTTGGGATCATACTAACTGAGATACCTATAGGATAGACTGACGTAAATAAAGGTTTCCCCACCTTAACGAAACAGGTGTTCTTAAAGATCTTGGAGGGGTAACCAATGAGTTTGAGCTTCTTCACTACAGTCACTGATTTATCCAGGTCCAGGATGACTCCTGTGGCTGCAATACGGAAATTAGCCTGCAGAGAGAAAACAGGAATTTTGAAACTGAATATCACCCCAACAACACATAATTCCATATGAATAATTTATACAACAGTGTTTAGACTTGGAGCCACATGATGATTACAGGGTTCGTACACATATTTCAAGGTCAAATTCAAGCACTTTTCAAGCACTTTTAAGGGTCATTTTTAAGATTTTCCAGCACCTTATTGCTGGGGTAAAATACGCATCTACAGGAAAATATAAACTCATTATTTTTTCTTCACTTTTTATCACAATTATGTACACTGTATTATGCTGTGAACATCTAAAATTATGTTTCATAATAGCAAAAACTTAAGAAATTAATTATCCAGTCTGATCCCAATTTTGTGAAAGACACAGAGTTATAATGTCAAGCACTTTCAAGCACTTAAACTAAAATCCAAGCACTTTTCAGACCTTGAAAACACAACATTGAAATTCAAGTACTTTCAAGGATTTCAAGCACCTGTACGAACCCTGTAATTAAATTGTCAAAGCAAGTATTATTGCCATCTTGCTATTGCCATGTGTGAAACTGACAAGGTTCTTAAGTTTTGAATTGCATAAAATGTTCACTCTGGTTTAAATGCTGTAAGTTAACTTGTAAATAACTGACTTACTTTAGTTCCTGCTACTGACTGCACAGCTAGGAAGCCGGTGCCCTGCGGTGTGACAGGACCTTTAGTGAGACAAAGAGAGTCAGAATATGTATTATTACTATCACATAGAGCTGATAATAAGAGATATGAGAGATAGGACCGAAAGCATTACTTCTCAGCAGATCTGGAATAAACATCTCTTCATAACAAAGGCAGAACTTCTGCTGACTTTACAGAGCCAATGCGTCTGCATCCCAGATGAGTTATCCCTTTGTTTCTACCACTTAAAAACAATACATACAAGTACATGAATGCAGTTGGTAGTGCAGAAATAATCCATCCATCATTTCAAATCTTAGTAAAGCAGTGTTGTGTGTTAAGTAGGTGTTAACAGTATAATCTGATTATATCGTGTGACAGATGTATCAGCATGGCCGAAATATCAGCAAATTTTATTACAGACGTGTCTACAGTGGGCCTGGGAGCTTAACACACTGCAGCTAAAGAAAACATAAATCTTCGCTAATGTAAGGACACATGGGACAATATTTAGACTCAATCCTGCAAAGTGGGAAACAAAACCAAATACAGAAACGCTGCTAGTATCATTATGTACAACTATGGTGTGTTAAAACTTTGTCTAACCCCAGATGGAGGCTCCACAGTGCATGTGCTGTGGTGTGTATTTGAGCAGGCGGTGGCGTCCGTTGTGATCCTCAATGTGGTAGAGGGGGATGGTCTGGAAGCGTCTCCAGCCTAATGACAGGATGAGGGGGTCCCGTGTCTTCAGGATGCGGTTGTGCCAGCGGTGTTTCTTCAGTCGCATCTGACAAAGACACAGTTTTAGATATGTGCTCACCATTTTGAAATGTTTTGTCCAAATAGGGGGATTACTCATGTCAGGACTCTCTGCAAGCAGCAGCAACCATATAAAAAAAAACAATAATGTCTGATACAGGAGCCAAGAGCAGTCGTCATTTGACTTTTTTCCCCTGTAAAAGTTTTTTTTTCCCATCAACATGGCAAGTTTTTTCCTCACTCAAATTGAGGGTCTAAGGATGGAGGATGTTGTTCACTGCACAGATTGTAAAGCTCACTGAGGTAATGTGATTATGATTTTGGGCTATATAAATAAAACTGATTTGATTTGATTTTATCCCATTCAGAGCCCCAGATTAATTTTTATACTGGTTGCACTGGTGTGCCTAACTTTTGCACTAAGTGCAGTGTTGGGCACATTACTTTTAAAAATTAATTAGTTATAGTTACTAGTTACTTCTCCCAAAAAGTAACTGAGTTAGTAACGGAATTACTCCACTATTAAAGTAATTAGTTACCAGGAAAAGTAGCTATTGCGTTACTTTTATTTCTTCCCCCTTTTGAGCTCGGCAGTCATTTTAGCGTACTCTGCAGTCATTACATATTTAGAAAATGTATTTCTGCATGGCGGACCGGCTCCTGCTCTCCCCGGTATTTTGCCAATGAGTGCTCTGAAGGAGTCTGAGTCAGCTGTTGATAACGAGAGCAAGTTCTCAACAACATACCTGTCTATCATTGCATTCAGTTCAGTCTGTGTCACAAGTTTTTGTGAAGCTGTTAGCGGAGCTCACGTTAGCCACACCTGGCCTGCTATCATAATCAACAGCGTCAGCAACGGAGTTTTTGGCCAGTGTTAGTTTTGTAGAAGCGTGTGCCACTGAGAGATGCTTCATTAGATCAGAGTTGCTTACAATGGACGTGGACAAAGGAGATTAAAGTATTGTCTGTACTTCCACTTTGAAAACGTTAACTTTCCCTCCGGACTCGCCCTTGCTGCAGCTCACCTCTGCTAGTTTGTGTGTGCGAGGCTGCTGTGTGCGTGTGTGGCTTGTGTGTAAACCAAACACTGCCTCTGATTGGCTTAAGAACTCTCACTCAACGTTAGAGAGCCAATCATCATCACTTATGCGGTTGTCTCGCCCCTCCCTCCTCCCTCACCGGTGGGAAAAAAAAACAGCTTTGCAGCTCCGGTGGCTGAGAGCCGAGTCGGATGACAACAGCTTCAATAATCAGCTTCAGTTTGTAACGTGCCACATTTAATAGTCGGTAACGGTAACGGCGTTGTAACGATGGAAATAGTAATTAGTTAGATTACCCGTTACTGAAAAAAAGTAACGCCGTTGGTAACGCCGTTTATTCTAACGCCGTTATTCCCAACACTGACTAAGTGTACCAGCTAAGAATTTAGGTCCACCCAGTAAAACACTTTGTGTTTCATAACAAATAACCAAAATGATTATAAGCAGGAATAAAGGTGAAAATTAATGTTAGAGTTCTCAACGAGTTGGGCTGGCCCGACAAACCCGACCGGACCCGCAGGTTCGGGACGAAAAAATACATAAATGAGCTGGGTCAGGTCGGGCCTCGGCCTTCCTTTTTTATAAAACACATTTCATAAAACACATTTCTTGCAGGTTGTAAATTATATATTGTTTGTTGTGAATCATTGCTGTTCACGTGTGGTGAAAAGTAAGTCTGGCTGCCTGCTGCATGGGGAGGGGCAGACGCAGACCTGACGCCGCTGCGTATGATAACAAGTGTATGAGGAAAACAATGCAGGTGCGCGGGGGGTCGGGTTCGGGCCGGGTTCGGGCAGACAATTCATACTGGTGTGTCGGGCTGCGTCGGGTTCGGGCTTAAAAACCCGCGGGCTGGGTCGGGTTGGGTTGTAATTTTCAGGCCCGTTGAGAACTCTAGTTAGAGTCCATTTAAAATGCTTTGTTGTGAAAAAAGCGGGGGGGAAAAAAAGCGAAAGACGCAGTTACCATTTGCAACTTATCAGGACATTTACAGTTCATACTAATCATGAGCAAACAAAATGCCCATGTCAGAATACAAATGAAACCATTGCACATACCTGCAGGTATCCTATGTTGCCCTCGCTGGAGCTCAGACCTCCGAGGATGATGGGATAATGAGGATCAAAGTTGGTGACAAACTCACAGGGTAGGGAGGGGATTTCTAATCTGACGTACATTCCTGGTCGGAAGCCTTCGTATTGCACTCTGGTCCCATCATCCACATCCTCAAACTCTGCCCTGTTCAGCTGAGGATAGAATGCAAAAAAACTATCATCATAAAATATTCTTAGAGAAAAAAGCCAGAAACAAATGAATCTACCTACTTTGAAGGCAAAAGTATCCAGAAAAGCAGAATGTTGACATTATCATGTCCTTTTGCAATTCATCTATCTGACTAGTGCACTGCCCGTAGGAAGCATGTTTTCCAAAAGAAAAAAACTTTTTCATGGATGGCCAAATGAGGCTGTGTTTGAAGGTGGGACGTCAGGGATATAATTGGCTGTTTTTGACTACTTTTGATTATACCATTATATTTCACCTTAAAAACTATTTACCTTGCCTTACTTGGTGTAATTATTTTTAGCACAACCTCACATGTGTGACTGTACACTTATTTTTTCATTTTAAGGTACTATATTAACACTATGGACCTAAAATCACAAAATAACATAAAATCAGAGTAGAAAAAGTTAGTTTTTTTACTGTGAAAACCACAAATATGTTTAATGAACCAATTGCATTAGTTATAATGCAAATATAAATTGTTGTTTACTAAATTGGTGCATAAGTTTTTGAAATTTACAAAGTTATGTGTAACTATTTACATTTAAATGCAGGCAATGCCTCAGGCTCATCAGCTCATTCCTGCCTGTTCCACATTCAGCCGTCTCCTCCTTGGTTTGCCTCACAACACGACTCCACTACTCACTAAACACACCACACCAAATATTACATAACACACTAACTATACACTCCAAACACGCTATATGTCACAAATCTCTCAACTCTCAAAACTCGCTATATCTTTCGCCGTCTCCAACACATCACTGCTGCTGTCAATCATCCGCCGATGTCCCTCCCAAAACTTCCTGTTGCTCAACAACCAAACTTGCTGCTTGGACACTTTCGTGACAAAAGCACATTTGTACTGTTTCTTCCTGCACCAGACATAAAGCAAACGTAACGGCAATGTTAGCGAAAAAACACGTTGGACATTATTTACCCTAAATCCAGTTTTGGACGTGCCAGCGGTGTTGCCAGATCGGATTGACAGTTTCCAGCCCAATCAGATCTTAGAACCCGCCCAATCCACTAAAGACCAGCCCAAATCACAAAGTTGCCAGACACCCTTGTGCTCCTCCGGCGCTCGTGAAGGGCTCCCGCAGTTCAGAGTGCTGTTTTCACAATATTAAAAACCCGCCAAATGTGGACAAAAGCAGCCCAAATTTTATTCACCCGCCCAATGTATTTTTTTCCCGCCTGGCGTCGACAAAAGTAGCCCAATTGGGCGGAAAACCACCCAATCTGGCAACACTGCGTGCCAGTGCATCTGCTCTGTCAACTCGGTAGGTAGGCCGTGTGGGTCGGTTAGCGGCTAGCAGCTAGCTAAACACGAACATCCACAGATTCCGATCCCACTTTGTTGACCGCGCGTCTCCGGATCTCCTCAGACCCGAACAGACTCGGTCTGGACTTGTTTAATCTCATTACAATCCACAACAGTCAGTTTAGATGAACAGAACAGAATGGGACCGAACCGCCTGCAAAATCCCGGTCCAGCTCGCGCCGCTGCAGGTATAAATCCACTTGTGACAAAAGCACATTTTAACTGTTTCTTCCTGCACCAGACACAAAGCAAACGTAACGGCAATGTTCGCGAAAAAGCGTTTTGGACATTATTTACCCTAAATCCAGTTTTGGACGTGCCAGTGCGTCCGCTCCGTCGACTCGGGCGGTGGGCCGAACATCCACAGCGCGTCTCCGGATCTCCTCAGACCCGAACAGACTTGGACTTGTTTCATCTCATTAATCCACAACAGTCAGTTTAGATGCACAGAACGGAACCGAAACGCCGGCAAAATCCTGGTTGAGCTCACACCGCTGCAGGTATAAATCCGCTTGTTTCTTCAGGTATGTCGTGGGCTTGAGCTCTGCAGTGATTGGCTCTGGTGCGCGCGTGGCCACTGTGTGCAGTGATTGGCTCTGGTGCGCACGTGACTGTAGTGGCTCCGGTGTACAATGCTCATGGAATTTGTAAAGCATTTATGAAATAATGTATTAACGGTATCATTGCAGTCCAAGCAAATGCTAAATTGCACGCCACTGAACCACGCAGCAGCCATGTTGAAAGTCTCAGGTCAGTGTGATCCTGATCCACAGAGATATTTGACACACACACACACACACACACACACACACACACACACACACACAACACACACACACACACACACACACACACAGACAGAGGTTTCCCGTATTATAGATAGATGAATCTAGAGCTGAAACGATTATGCGTTATGTGGCCTGCTTATCTCAGGGATATTTTTTTCCACACAGACTGTTATTGCGGACACACACCACTACATTCAGAATTGAGTTGACGCGATGGCGGACAGCCAAGAAACCGTCTGTAAAAGACAGAATGTCCAAAGTTTGGGATCATTTCACACTTAAAAAAGATGACAACAAAGTGCAATGTGTCTACTGCAAAGCAGAACTCGCGTACCACAACAGCAAGTCAATAATGTTTCAACATCTGAACCAAGAGCATCCAGTTCTTAACAACCGCTCATCAAGCATGTATGTTAGCTAATTTAACGTAGCCTAACATTAGAATGTATGGTATTTATAGAGGCTGTAGCCTGATGTCGGTATGACTAGATATCATGTTAGATGTGAAAACTAATTTGTGTTAAATTGCAAGAGAGTAAGAGTAATAGCCTACACCAAAAAAACTCCCTTCCACAGACACACACTCATCTTGTCTCTCTCACTCTCCATCACGCACGCGTACACACACAAACAAACACACACCTTTACTCCCGGTGTTAGGTTACCACCACACCATATAGGCCTACTCCAGACATTATAAATAGGTTAATTTGGTAGTAATGGTTAATGTTGCACAAATCTATATTAAGATGTTTACTTTAAGTGAGTATAGAGCTAGTTTACATCATGACATTTGTTATGCATATTAATAAAGGTTTTTTTTTTTCAGCACATCACAGCGGTGAGTTTAAAGGAGTCATCACCTGTTTTTTTACATATCCAGTCCCTCTTGGATCGCTTTGGATCAATTCTTAAAACTTATTAGAAAAAAAATCAAAAATCAGACATAGAGCTTGTTTTGACACTTTTTCATACCGCGACTTTCTCATGCGAGATTATGCGCGAGGTTTTGACCGGTCCGGATGTGCATTGTATTAATATGTAATGAGGCGCGCGTTGATTGGCCGCAGGAAGGACAGCGCCGGAATGGGGGGCAAGCCTGCATGCACACACGGACTCCAAAACATAAACAGCCCCCTGTCATGGCGCACACACTAAATGACGAACCTTACGGAATTCAGGCATTTATGTATGAGCCGGAGTCGGAAACCGAAAGGGAGAGTGAAGAGGCAGAGAAGGTGGAAGATACACGTTTACAGCAGGATGTCTCTGAATGGTAAAATCTTTTTTTTTCCTTCTTACTTTTCACACTCGTGTTTTACATGTAAGACCTGAGTTTTAATGCTGGCGGTGACGATGTATGGCGTGAAAATGACAGAGAAATAAGCAGATTCGGCGTGCTCACTCTGGCTGAGGACGGCTGTGAGCCGATGCTTATGCAAGTAGCCTCCTGTGGTAACGTCACCACAGGAGCAGAGTCAAAATCTCGTGCTTTAGGAACGCGCACTACTGTGCGCTATTTCTGTTCGGAAAAACTGCCAAAGCGAAAAAAATAAGCCACTTTCAAACTCCAGCTTTTCAGGCAAGTTTCAACAGAGGTCCAACACCAATATGCATGATTTAACGAGAGAAATTGCGATTTCCGGGGGGTTAACTCCTTTAAATAAAAACCTGTATGTTTTTTTCTGGAATAAAGGCCAATTGCTTAGTCTATTTAACAGGCCTGTCATTTTCGTTATGCATTATTTGGTATTGTTGTTTAATAATGCAAAATTATTTTTTATTAGATTACTCAATTAATTGATGGGATAATCGGTGGAATACTCGATTCTAAAAATATTCATTAGCTACAGCCCAAAATGAATCTTTATCAAATGAATGAATTCCAGCAATGTTGGGGTTTACAGAACACGTCTCTATAGAACATGTCTTTGCAGAATGCCTAAAGGCAGGAACACACTGGCCCAACCGTTGGACATTTGAAGCGTTTGGGGAGACTCGGACGAGGTCAGGAGCATTTCAGTGGTGTGTTCAGCTGCGTCAGAAGCTTTCGGAGCCGCTCGGATGTTGTCTGATCTGATTCAACATGCAAAGTCTGAGGAGGTGAGTTGTCAGACGTCTGAGCCATTGGATTCTCTGATTGGCGGTGTGCTAGTGAATCAGCGCGGTGTGTGGGAGGGGCGGAATACTGTGTGTGCATTGGTTTTCTACGCACTCCGTTCCATCATTTCTACTTTTCATGTTTCGCAGTACTGGCATGAGACTGGCTGTTGATATGCCTGTACAGGATGATTTAATCTGTGTTCATTTGGTAATGCCTCGCTGCATGTTTAGTATGCAGCTGTTTTTGTCTGAAATAGTTAAGTTTCATTTTGATCGAAAGTAAAGAGACTTGCGTGCATAAACCTCTGTCCAGCGCCTTTAACACTAGAGCCACCCGCTTATTGCATCTCGCACAAGCGCAGAATGTACACGCTACTGTGGAACTGACTGCACGTTGAAGCGGTGTGTTCAATGCAACTTTTCTGCTGAACGTGTCAGACGAGAGGCAACAGAGTGGTCGGAGAGTGGTCGGATAAGGCAGTTGGACGTCTGGGCGGTGTGTGGGGGCCTTAAACCAGCTGTGGTACCTCAGCCTGTTTCTGCATCTCCTCCTTCAGGTCATCAAAGTAAGTGGCATCTCCATCATCATACTCTGCATCAAATCGCTCTTTAAGCCTGCGTTTCTTCTCCATGCGCTTTTTCTTCTGGACCTCGTCATCATTCGCCTTCACCAGTCTCTCTTCAACTTCATCATCATGGTCATCGTTCTCACTATTCTGCTGGTGACAAGGTGCAGAATCAAAACATCATCATATACACACACATATATACACACACACACACACACACATAGACATATATGTGTGTGGGTATATACACACACATATATAGAGAGAGAGAGAGAGATATGGGGGGAGAGAAGAGAGAGAGAGAGAGAGAGAGAGAGAGAGAGAGAGAGAGAGATAGAGAGAGAGAGAGAGAGAGATAAAAAGAGGGACACAAAGAGAGAGAGAGAGAGAGAGAGAGAGGACAGAGAGAGAGAAACATAAGATAGAGAGATAGAGACACAAGATATATAAACACAAATATAAGAGATAGAGAAACAGAGAGAAGAGAGACAGATACATATAAGAGATATATATAGAACATGAGACTAACATATACATATAGATAGAGACAGATAGAGAGATATATATAGATATAACATATAATATATATACTATATATATATATACATATATAGACATATACATATATATACATATACATATATATATATACATATACATATATATACATATACATATATATACTATATACATATATATACGATACATATATATATATACATATACAATATATATACAGATACATATATATATATATATATATATATATATATATATATATATATATATATATATATATATATATATATATAATATATATATCTATATATATAATATACATATACATATATATATATATATATATATATACACACACACATGGTTAGCACATACATGAAAAGATATTGATTAACAATTATCAGGCCAGGAAAAATAGCACAGTCGATATTACAACCAGTGATTGAAAAAGACAAACATTTTGACATCTTCTCATTCCTTCTTTGTGTTACATGTAACATTTTCTTTTTAGGTCAAAAGATCCAGCTTCAGTAACTCGACTTGGCTTAATTTTAAAACCTTCCAAATACAAACAGCATGTATACATATTCTTTAAGGGATGCATGTTTCTGGGGGGGGGGGGGGAATTTAGGTAGGAACAATTCTAGTCACACTAGTTGTAAGTTATAGAGATAGTGATGTTGGCTGGTTCAACATGTGTGTCCAGAATGAAACATCTCATCAGATAAAAGATTCGACTTCAACTATACTAGGTAAACAGGACCTACCTCAGCTGGATCCTGCTGCCCAGTTTGTCCCTTGTGGACTTCTCCTGTTTCCATATCCTCAAAGTCTCCATACAGTTCCTCTAGACACAACAAAACAACTGTATGTGAAGGCACTTAGACTACCACAAGGAATATGTGCTTCAACAGTCAGAAACAGAACTGCGGTTCTCCTGTAAATGACTCAAAGTTCCACCGGTAAATTTCTTAACTGAATGTTTAGATCCAAACTGCTCAGCCTCCTCCGCACTTGTTTGGTACTGAAGGTTTCACATGAAACTGAATAAATCACTAATTATAATTGTTCATGTTTTATACCAAAGTCAAAACTTGAATCAGTGTGAAGCAGACCGTTTCTCGTCTCCTCTCTTACCATCCTCCTTCAGCAGTGTGGCAGCATCTTGGCCCTCTTCCCATTTCCCTGTTACAAAGCAGTCCCTGATGGAGTTTAGCATCTGGAAAGAAGTATTTAAGTTTCATTTCAACATGTTTTTTGTATTAGTTTCATACCAACAGCACATTGAGAACTTGTGATTTCTTTAACTGCCCATGTAACACCAATGTATCACTAACAACTGTACCTCCTCCAGGTCCCAGTTGTGGGAGGTGTCAGGGTGAAAGCGGGAGCAGTCGAAAGCGTTTGCTTGAACCTTTTTGCTGTTTTGAGGGCGACTGACTCGAAAGAGCCCCCCCAGCTCCTCCTCCTCACCTGCCCCATTCTCTGCCTCTACAACTGAAAACAAAAAATTATGATTGCTAAGAGACACTGAGAATCAGTATCAATAATATCGTGTAGTTTTGAAAAGTATATTCAAAGCTTCTGATATTTGTTATAAAATGCCAAAATATGGCTCAACACATAGCTTCTGTTTATCACTTGGGCAGTTTGCTGTTTTGTCGAAGACATTAGCATGTTGTAGAACGACAAACAGCTACAGACAGCTTATCATACTACAGTAGCAGTAGCAAAGGAAGCTGTGTGAATGCCAGTATTATGACTAAAATATGAATATTGAAACATACGGATCTCTTATAAATGGACAGTATAGAAATAGATCATAGTAGTTTAACCATGAGTGTAGTGATCAGGAAATTTTACTTTTCTAGACTGTCACATCTTTGTATGCATCTGCTGACGTACAATATATAGTAATACTATTAAGAGTTAGACTAACACACTCACAGTGTTGATATATTGTCCTCATATATAAGACTATTTCCTTTAGTATACATACTTAAAATAGGCACACATATTTATGTACACATGCAACCAAAGCTACCTGGACCGTAAACCAGTTTTCTCAGATTCGGATCAGCTTCTTGTTGCCGTAGAAATGCCTCCGATGCTTTCTGCTGCAGACCATCCTTCCACTTCAGAGCCCCTGTAGACAGAAACAGGAGAATGAACTCAGCTGAGTTATGGTTGTGTCTTGGAAACTGACAAAGTTATCTTCAGGCTCAATTTGACCTATGGAGGCTTTACATTCCTTGCCCTGTATCACATCTACTCAATAGGCAGGGTTCGTACACATTTTTCAAGGTCAAATTCAAGCACTTTTCAAGCACTTTTAAGGGTCATTTTCAAATTACAAGGTAATAACAAGGTAAGCCAGGGGCGGTTCTAGGGGGGGGGGCCAACAGGGGCCAGTGCCCCCGTAACTCTGAGTCTGGACCCCCTGTGGCCCCCCTGACAGGGAGTCTGCATTAATAATACAATGACAGATTTCTTGCAATAATTTTGTTCTGAAGGGAAAGGCAGAAATAAAGTGTCCCAATCAATATTGCTGAAATTGTAAACACTGCTTTGCCTGAATGAGGGATTTATCCTTTTTTCCGGGTTGTATGTGCCCCCTAACAAAAAAGCCGGCCCCAACCTGGCCTCCCTATTAAAACTGGTCTGGAACCGCCACTGAGGTAAGCTACCATTGCCTCAACAGGTTAGTGCTGCTGGGCAACTGACTATAATATATCAGCCAATAGAACAGCGACATAACGTCAACCTGTTTCACATCAGTCTGTATCCAGATAAAACATACAATAACTTCATAAACATTAGCTAAAGGGCCTTACAATGTAGGCTAATCTTACTTTATTAGAAGTAAGTCATGAAAATGGGAGAAAAGTGAACATTTCCTTTTCACACTTAAAGCTCTTACTATGTTAGTGCCTGGTGTGACGTTACAGAGACAAACTGAACAGTCAGTTTCTGACTCTGACACTTTCAGCTCTGGTGCATCAAATTCGACCTTCTCTTCAGCCATCCTTCTCTATTGCTACCAGTCTGCATGTGTAACGACACACGGACAATCAGGCCCTAACTTAACGAGGTCACTTAACGTGATTAATAGTGTGTTAATTATTATTTAGCGTGTTATGGTTTAGCTAACGTTAGCGGTTAACATAAAGTGTTAACGTGCAGTGTTGGCCTAAGTTACTCAAAAAGTCTTAACTTACATTTCTTGTGACTGGAGAGCGCAGGCTCTCCCATTGCACACATCTGCAAATCATTTTTGCAGACCTTGCATGACGCCACTCTTTGATTCGGTCCTTATCTTAACCATAGTTTGTAGTTATCATTTCAAGCCAACGCTTGTTAAAACAACAGCCTCCCGGCATTTTGTCATCTCCTGCTGTCTCTCTTCGAAAGGGGCGGGGTCACACACAGACCGGCAGGTCGCGGAGAGGAGCAGAGAGGCTCAGCGGAGCCCAGGAGGAAACATCTCCACATACGGTTCTCTTACTGATTTTATTTCTCCTTGTTATAAGCAAACTATCCTGTCTGATCCCAATTTTGTGAAAGACATAGAGTATATGACAGTAGCATAGACATAATGTCAAGCCCTTTCAAGCACTTAAACTAAAATCCAAGCACTTTTCATACCTTGAAACCACAACATTGAAATTCAAGCACTTTCACGGATTTCAAGCACCCGTACGAACCCTGAATAGGGATCTTGAAAGAATTCCAGCAAACTTTCTGCATCATCTGAGCTGACACACACTGTCAATGTATAGCTCCGCGGTCTAATTTTGGTTGGGCTTAGTTAACCCCGGGATCCCCAATTGATTTGAGAAGACGTTAATTACACCATCAACTTGTGGTCAAGCTTGTCCAGCGCTCCAGACGGGTAAGTAGTAAGTAGGTAACACTTTAAGACTAACAGCTACAGTAAAGATTAAGGGTTGAAAATGGTTTAAATAACATCTTCTAAAATCAATTTGGAATCTCAGGGCTTCCGGACACTTGGATTACACCAGATGAACTGTATGGAGACATTTTAGAGTTTTGTTTGGGTAGTTTTTTAATGTTATAGCTAGGGCTGTCAAACAAAATTTTTTAATCGCGATTAATTGCATTTGGCCATTGTTAACTCGCGATTAATCGCAAATTAATCGCAATTTTTTTGGCATATCAAAGAGCAAATATGCTTGCTTTATGAAAATGTTTATTCAACACTTCAAATCATGCAGGATAATAAAAGGCAAAAAAAATATCCCCTTACCCTAAATGGGATCAGAACATGGTGATGTCTGCTTTTGGCGAGGGGCGGGCTCTCTGCATCTCCTAAGTGTTTGGCTTGCAAATGATATTTGAGACTCAAGGTACCTCAATGGTACTCATTTCATGTCGACAGTACGTGCAGATAACTTTTGTCCTATCGACCGAACCATCTGGCAGTGTTTTGAAAGTGAATTTGCCGTTCATAGGTCCTTTCTCCATTTCCTTTCACTTTCGCTTTTCAGTCCACCGTGTTTTTCCCGAACCACCAAACCTGCTTCTTCTTATTCTTATTCCCTTTCTTATTCTTCTGCCACCCTCTGCATCATGACTACAGGTGCCATCAACGGCTGTAAATCAAACAATGCACGTTTTTTTTTTTTTTTAATACTGAGCGTTAATCGCGTGTTAAAAAAATTAACGGCGTTAAGAGGATGTTGCGTTATCGCATTATTAACGTGTTATTAACGCGTTAACTTTGACAGCCCTAGTTTTAACTTAGGTCTCTAGCTGCTTCACTTGCCTCAGCAAAATGCTGCAACTCTGTTTTGCTGTGAAGCTCCAGAAATGTTTTTTGGCCTGTGAAACTTCAACTGATAAACAGATTTGAAGTGAAAAGCATTGGATTAGTACAGAACATATCCCAATTTTAGAATCAGCATCAAAAGAGAAGAATCATATAAGTGCAACCTTTTTATGCAAATAGAACAAAAATTTATCTGCAGGGAAATAAAGCCCAAAACTGTTGTATTTACCCTGCTCTTCCTCCTCCTCCTCACTCGCTGATTGTTTCTTCACTGTAGCATCAGCTGCTTCAACCTCATCTTCCGAGTTTTCATCATTATCATCTTCTGCCTCTTCATCATCATCACTCTCTTCCGAACAGTTTCCAGAGTCTCCAGGTCTCCCGGCCTCCCCCTCCTCTTCACTCATCTCCAGCTCGTCTTCGCTATCAGCAAACACCGGTATCTCCTCCTTCCTCTCCTCCAGCTTCTGTTTCTTTACTTGTGGAGGCTCTCTAACATTCTTTTTACTGGTGTCCGATTTGGCTCTAGCCTCTTTGAGAAAAGTGGACAGGTTGTCCTCATCTTCATCCTCCTCTTGGTCACCATCATCACTCTCATCATCCTCATCCTCATCACTGGAGCCACTGACATCACTGCCCTCCTCCTTTTCAGCAAAGACCACCTTCCTCCTATTTCTCTGGGTGTTAGGGTCCCAGGCTTGCTCCTCTTTCACTCTAGTGAACACATACACACACGCAAGAAAGGTTTCCATTCTGTTATACAAGGCTGTAGTTTATATTATGTTTAGCAGTAGAACATTTGAATGCTTTGTGTTTACATCATACAGTTAGGTACACAAAGTAACACCCACATTGAGAGGCTCAAGTTCCTCCCCTCAATCTCTTAAGTATACACTCAGACGCCACTTTATTGGATACACCACCCTCATACTGGATAGGATGCCTCTTTAAACCCACAACAGCATGAATCTTTGGTAGCATTCATTCAAACAGG
Organism: Sparus aurata; assembly: GCF_900880675.1. Taxonomy (NCBI): domain Eukaryota; kingdom Metazoa; phylum Chordata; class Actinopteri; order Spariformes; family Sparidae; genus Sparus; species Sparus aurata. Next base: position 1,362,190 of record NC_044206.1, read on the forward strand.
GGCAGAAAACTGTCCTTAAAGCTTCCCCTCCAGGCTCCCTTGTAGCTCAGTTGGCAGAGCATGCACCTCATCTTTGAATCTGACCTGTAGCCCTTCCCTGCATGTCATCCAATTCTCTAATCTCATTTCCTGTTATTTCTCTTCCTGTTGTAATTAAATTAAAATCCCTGCTGCACTGGGCTGATGAGCCAGCATGTGTATGGAAAAGCTCCACAATGCTCTGTACTGTATTACTGTACTGTAATCTGTATTCGAACAAAAGAAGTGATGAGAGAAGTTTTGAGTTGTCTCACTCGCTCTGCTCGTCGATGTCTGCAGGGTCCAGGGTGGCAGATCCACTGAACAGAGACACCTCACTGGCAGCCATCTTGGCATCCACGGTGGCATGTGTATCAATGAGAGACTGGACCAGCTCTGTGGTTGGCCGCACTTCCTCCTGTAACAGGTAGAGAAGAAAATACCTCACAACAGCTACAAATAATATTTGTAATACCATTTTTTTTCAAAGTCTTAGAATTTTAGTGCGAATGAACTCAGGACTAAAAATAGGCTGTCAGACACTTAAAAAAACAACACCACACACACACACACACGCACCTGCTGCTGTTTGACATGGCTAGCAGGAAGGTCAATATATACAGCGTCCTTGTCGTAGACGACCCCCCCGACCCCGGCCATGGGTGCATAGAGAAGACGTTCCTTCTCATTCAGTGCTCTTTTCTTTTGAGCATCTGGCAGTGAACACGGGTCTGGCAGGAAGTTAACGTCTGCAACCTCAAAGTCTCCTACACCTGCGGGAGAGAAAAAACACAAAAATACATTACTGTAAATGTTTCCAGGAAACTTCAGTACTATGTCAGGGCTCAACAGTGCGACTGTTTTGCTCGCATTTGCGAGTTGATTATTTCCAGTGCGAATAGAAAATTACATTCAGTCGCATCAGTGCGACTCCGACAAAACTGTAGTACATGCACCGTTTTGCTGTTTATGTGAGCACTGAGCAGTAAACACCCACACATTTTCTGCCGTTTATCCGCAGTTTTGCACCAACGCCTCACTACAGTAGCTCCGTTTCTCTGGCCGCTCTGTGTCTGCGCTCGCTGCAGCTGCCTCCTCTCCTCCTCTCCTGTTGCTGCTTCAAACATGACACCGGCTTTGGGACTGACCGGCTGATGATTGGCTGTTTTGCCTTAAGTCCCGCCTCTCTTGCTGGGTTAGATTTTATTGTTCAGCTCGTGCTGATGATGCGGGAACAAACGTAAAATACCAAATAATAGCCGGGCGTTTATTTGTTTCAATCATTTAACAGACCAGGCGTTTATTTGGGACAGGCGTTTAATTCCCTCCTCACAAAAATCCGGGACAAACTTCGCCATCTTCTCTGTGAATTCTCTGGCATCCTTCTGGGCACAACACGAGAAAAAGGTGAAGAAGAAAAACGTGCAGTGTCAGTGGTCATGTTCTTCCTTGATGTTTTTTCAAAATAAATTAGACTCGCAAGACAAGCATATATATAGTTTATTATTATTATTATTATTATTATTATTATTTCTACTATTTTTCTGCATATTCTTGACTTTGAATGGGAGCTGCTGTAAAGCATTTCTGTTTCTGATTCATATATTATGCAGTCAGTTGTCCATATTTTAAGTTAAATTAAATGAATCAAGACAGATGTCACATTTACATGTCAGGGTGTGGTTATTATAGGTGCCTTTAAAAAATGATCCGGGTATAATGATCCCTCCACTTCAGGATAATTAATGGTACTGTTTGTACAGTGCTTTCAGAAAATCAATCACCTGAAAAATGATAACATAATTATAGGAGTGAGAGAAATGATACATCTCAGAATATTAAATATGTTGTAATTTCAATTTTGAAATTTTAATACTTGTTATTACGCAAACCCCTATTACTTTTTGCCACCACTGCCAGATCATACTGATTTTGCAGGGACAGACTCTCCAAACAATTAAATGGGAACAATTTCAGTTTACAAACAAGTTTTTTTTTCTGTTTTTTTTTCCAGAAAAACAGTTATTTTCATTTTTTTCGTGGCTGGGCCACTATAATTACACATGGGGCCAGTAAAACTCGAATCTACTGGCCAAGCGGGCCAGTAAGACAAAAATATTATGTTGGACACTGGGAGGCAGCCGGGGCACTGTAACTGTGAAGCTTTAAGACCTCCACACGAAGCAGCCTGGCCGTGTCCACAACAGAGGACCTGATGCCCATCAGCCTCGAGGGGCCTCCACTGGAGAGCTATGACCCAAGTCCAGCCTTAGAGAGGTGGCTTAGTTCCAAGCGGGTCAGGAGACCAGACTATGTTGACTGCTGGAGCAGGGACATTCTTCCAGTTTAAAAAAGCCAGTTATAACATTAAAAATTAGTCTACAGGGTTAGGATTAGCCTAAATAAGTACTTTATTTGTTTGAAAATGACATTTTTACCAAAATTGCTGAATTTTCATTGTGCTACTAAAAAACGTTGTGTGCTACTAAATTTTTCAGCATGGTAGCACAGTGCTACTTGGAAAAAAGCTTAGCGTCAAGCCCTTCATGTGGAGCATTTCTGCTTTAGACAGTGTGACATACAGTGTAAAAGGTTTTTGTGGGTAACCACCTCTATGATTACGTACCTGGGATATGAACCTGGCCTTTGTTTTTCAAATGGGTGCCCCGCAGGTAGCCGTAGAGTGACACTGTCCGGTCACACCTGGGGTCTGTTCTAAACCTCTCAGGGTCAGTCAAGTCCTCCATACTGATTGAAAAGGAAAATGAGAAAATGTTGGAGTGAGTATAAAGTAAAAGTATGCAAGCAATCTCTGATTAATATACTTTTTATCTAACACTGCCTCTTCAAAAGAAAAAACAAAATGTCAGAACAGCATTGTGGTGTTTGGTCTGACATCTTCAAGGTTAACAATCCACTGCTCATGAGATGCTCATCCAATGAAGCATTTCAGGTGTGACAAATGTCTCGCTAAACATATGGAGAGCTTACTAATGATGACAACTGGAACTTAAAATATTAATGATGGCTTCATTCTATGTAGTGGTGCTACTCAGTCATGACAGTCATCCTGATTACTTATGTTATAAGTCACACCAGTGTTAAACAAATCAAATATCCACGTCAAGTAATAACCATTTAACTGATCATGTTTTATTTTCTGCCTTTTTTTAAACTGCAACCAAATAATAATAAACAATAAATAAATAAACTATTTGACATAATATAAATATTGCCTTGCAATAATGATTGTGTCTTATTCTTTCTTATATGATTACACTTTAAAATGTATTCACCTGTGGTACACTGAAAGCATTTCCCTTTATAAGGAAATGAATCAACATGGAGAATAACCTTCAAAGCTGGGGTAAAAAAAGGATTTTCAACCACAGTCTTGACAAGAATACAGGTTCCAGACTTACACAAGCATAAATATAAATATGCCAATGGACTTCCTGTGGTCAACAAACATTTGTAGTGCATTTGGTTAAATATTTGTAGAATAAAACCCTTTTTTGGACAGCGGCCACATTGAATTTAGGGAACTTGGGGGGTCCTGATATACCCAATCATAAATATAAGTATTCTAATGGGTCTCCTATGGTCATAAAAGGTAAAATAGACATCAAGTTTGTATTTGTATCTCATCTGGCTCCAAAGCAATGGCTTAATCCCTTTCAGCCAGCGGCCATATTGGATTTGGCAGCCATCTTGGTCTGAGGGACCATTGGCTCGGGCGCCCTAGCTAAATCATTTCAGTATGCCCTCAGCTACATCTGTGCGAAATTTGGTGCTTGTAGATGAATCGGCACAAACAATGGGGTATAAGACCCATACCACAACCAAAACTGCTTTTCTGAACAGCGGCCATATTGGAATTGGAGGAATAAGGGGTCAAGATGCACCGGGTCATAAATATTAACATTCCTATATGTTTCCCATGATCAATTAAGCTGAAAAAGACAAGTTTGTATTTGTTGGCGCACAGGTGGTCGAGTGGTTAGAGTGCATGCCATAAAACGCAGCCGAACCCGGTTCGATTCCGGCCGGAGGTCCTTTGCTGCATGTCACCTCCCCCTCTCTCTCCCATGTTTCCTCTCTGTCTACTGCTAATAAAGGTGTCTATGCCACAAAAAATCTTTAAAAAAAAAAAGAAAAAAAGAAAAGTTTGTATTTGTTACTCACGTGGTTCAAAAAGTTATAGTCGGAGCCCTTTTCAGGCAGCTGCCATATTGGATGTGGCCGCCATCTTGGCCCCAAGGGTCACTGGCTCCGGCGCCCTAGCTAAATCATTTCAGTATGACCTGGGCTACATCTGTGCCAAATTTGGCGCTTTTAGGTGAATTTGCGAGAAAATGCTCAAGGCCCCCAACTATATATGGCTAAGTGCAATGTAAATGGTAAAAAAGTATTGGAGATGTCCTGGCCAGAAATCTTGTTCTCCAGATGTAAGAAAACATGTTTGCTTAGTATAGACTCCAACATGTTTTTCCACTGTATTTTCTGTCAAAATAATCACAATATGATTTTTCAGCCCTATCAAAATAAATATCTCTCTCTTTTCAGCGAGTCTCTAATCAGCATTGAGTTGCATTTGTCTTCCGCCAACTCTAACACTAACATTTCGTTATGAAGTTTAAATACTTTTATTTTTACATTTGAATAAAATATGAAAATCATATTACAACATTACATTTGTGCTTTTCAGCCCCCTGGTTCTCATATCATGCCCATTTTCAGGTTTATACTGTCCGTTAATGCAGCACCAATATTCAACCTCTGTCTGAACCCTCGTTTTTGTGCCGGTTCTTTAAGGCCCTCCCACTGAAAGTTACTAGTCAGCTCCTGTGGCCTAAGCAGGCATTGCCCAGAACCATGGCCTTTGTAGGGGCGTAGCTAAATGCGGAGTCTGTACAGATGTGACATCTCAACCTTACCAAATACTGACGGCTCGTTTGAGGCACAGTTTCGAAATTTGGGCCATGTACATCTCTTCATGGATTGAGTTTTTTCATACTGTCACAGTATTTATGCAGCAGCTAGACCTGATTAAAAGTCAAAAAGACACATTCTACACACTGCAAAAAGGGGAGTAAAAAGGGTGAGTAATGGAGTAAAACTACCAAAAGGCATGCAGTCAGTCTAAAAACACCCTCACACTGTACGGTTTGAGA
>NC_044206.1:1367581-1382581 GCF_900880675.1 Sparus aurata
TTTCCTCAGTGCTAGCTGTCCCAATAACCTCACTAAAATGCTTGAATTCAATCCACTATGTTTTAAAGAAAGTGTCTTAACAGAAAGATGGTATTGACATGTCCAGCTGTGACCATAGGAATATTGACATTGTTTTCTAAAATATCAAAAAATGTAAAACATACCAGAGCATGTGTGGTAGTGTTGCATTCACACAGGCAGGGAGATGAAAGGGGTCCTCAGGGATATAGCTGACCATGCTATTTCCTGATTTAATGAGGCTTATGAAAAAATCTGACGGAGTTGACAGAAACTGAGGACACAACTTTGATAGGCAGATTTTTATAGAAAATTTTGTTTGACGTTCACTTCATGCATTGTTTTTTATATTTATACCCCTTCTTTTTTATTTGATATATATGTTTTCACAATTGTAGAGCTTTTAAAAAGTTTTTTGGTATGTTCAATATTGTGACCTCTTGCTGAGGACAAGTGCAATAACATGGACCTTCTAACCACAGACCATACATTTGAACAGATTTTCCCCAAAAAGATAAAAAGTATATTCAAAATCACTTAGGTATATACAATTCCTTTAGATTTAACTTTGTAACTATGTCAATCATGATGAATTTCTTTATCTTTTGTATAAATTAGACTTTTCTATGTAGGACATGTTTTGTCCCGACTCTCAAGAATCAGCCGCTCCAGCCCAGACGCTCAGCTTTGTACTGGTACAAAGCTGAGCGTCTGGGCTGGAGCGGCTCTCTGCTTCTCCAAACTGAGGCTGCGCTAGATATGTACTTTATATGACCACACTTCAAAAAACCCGAAACCCTAACCCTAACCCGAACTATCCCTTCAATTGATTGGTAACATCTTCCAATGTGCACATTCAAAAGGTAAATTGGGCTACATACTGTAATCTCATTCCAAGTACAGCAGGTTTCCTCCTCCATTACTTGTCAATTTATTGCTATAAGATCCTAAGCATTATATTTCTGATATCACATTAAGTGCAAAACACTACCCTAATATTTAGGAAATTCTTAGGAGCCTGGTAACAATTACACTTTTTTCTTTAGTTGTCAAGTGTTGAATTAATCACCATCTATTATGATTAATAGGTTTGAGTAATGTTTTTAATTAAAGAATTGAAATTCACTGATTCCAGCTTCTTAAACATTAAGTTTTCTGTTTTTCTTTTTTTTTTTTCCCTTTCTGACATTAAACTGAGTATCTTTTGGGTTGTAGGTAAAACAAAATATTTGAGGAAGTCATCTTAGACTTTTGGGAAACACTGATGGACATTTCTCAATACTCCATGATGTTACATGAATCAAACAACTAAACAATTAAGTGAGAAAATAATCAACAGTTTAATCAACAATGGAAATAATTCTAATAGTTTCAAGATGCTCCCTCTCTCATGACATGCTGAGATCAACGGTCAGGAGAAAACTTAAATAAATGGTTTTGCATTTCTTGTATGTCACTGTTCATGCCCAACTTCGTGCTTCACATCACGTCGCACGTTAACACCTACCCCAGTGGCGGCTTTTTTGAAAAGAAGGAATATTACACCTCCCTTTCACATAGACAAGGCGTGGTGCATTTTCTATCTAAAAGAAGCTACTGTATAGTAAGTTAACAGGCACACTTAAAAACAGACTACCAGCACATGGGACAACTTCAGGCAACAAGGCCCTTCAGTTTCTACCCATCTGTAGAAAAACTGATACAAAACTGAATAATTCTTATAATCTGATCACAACATACCAGCTAGCACTTATATGAATGCCTTTGAAGCTGTAGCAGGATAGTTGGAGAAGTTAAAGCACTTCAACTCATTAAAGGGCTAAACCTTGATTGGACCATCTGTAAAGTTAATGATTGTCTTATATAACAGAATTACAGAGAAAGACACACTGTGTTGTGCAGCTGAACGCTTCACATGGCAGGGGTCATTACTGTGTTTTATTAAAACAAGGGCCAAAAGTCAGTTAACTTTCCATCACAGATGATTTTTCATATCAATACATCTAGAAAAAAAAATTCACCAAAAAATGAACCTGCCAAACTTATGAAGCTAACAGTCCAAAAAGCAGATCAAGCATCTCAGTCACAGTCTGCAGAGGTTTGCCTCATGAGTCCAGATGCAGGGAGTTAGTCATCCTGGGGCGCCCCCTTAAGACTGGACCTCTGCCTCTTCTGGTCCATCTGCCCCATGACACGGTACAATTTTTTACGGGCCTCCTTGTGCCTCTTCAACTTGGCTTCCTCCTGTTTCTTCTCTGCTGCAGGAACTCCTTGTGTTTGGTATGCTGCACTATGTGGGCTTTCTTCCTCTTGTGTGATGGACTGTGGTCAGAGCATGGAGCAGGGCTGCCACCTGAAGGAATGGGTGGAGAAAAACAATATTAGAGAAGTCATGTTGTGGTGCAGAGAGAAGTCTGAGGTCATCTGGTCAGTAAAATAATCCACAACAGACTGGGTGTAGTTTTTTGGGGGGGCCTTTTTAAAGATCTTTATTGACAGGACAGATTGAGTTATATCAGAGGAAAGAGGATCAGAGGGAGGGGGAATGACATGCAGGAAAGGGCCCCAGGTCAGGACTCAAGCCCGTCAAGTCTCTGTACAATGGATGCCCTCTGTACCAACTAAGCTAAACGGTGCCCCCACAATACTTTTGATGATGTCAGAACAGTATAACTCAGTGACATGCTTGATGCTCATTAGTGCCAATTCCTTATTAAATTAGTCAATTACTAAGCAGCTGTTGATTCAGGTTTCGCTCACCTTCTTCTCCTGGGGCTCCCTGATCACGGTGGGCCTCTGGAGATCTCTAGGCATCTTTCCTTTGGGTTGTTGCTGTTTGGGTTTGCTCTTAAAGGGCAGGGCCTTCTGAAGCTCCTTAGGGATGTGGAGGGGGTTAAAGCGCCTTTGGGCTCGGACCACCGGCTGCAAGGGAATCGATATTCACACATCAAGTCAGAATTTAGAGGAGCTGTTGTGTGAAGTACAGGTTTATAGATACTTTAACTGCACAATAGCTCAATACAAATGAAGTGGAATACGAGTTACAATTTTTACTTAGAATTACAATTCTAAAAAAGTGCATCATTCATAGATGACCTTTAAATGTGTCATGGAGGCCTAAGGTGTCAGGTAGAAATGGAATGACTTTACTTTCCTTAGGCCCCGTCCATACAAAACTCTCTTTAGTGTAAACGCACATGTATTGCATAGTTTTGGCTGATCGTCCACATGGATCCTGAAAACGCAGCCACCTAAAAACGCACTTTTTTTAAAACCGGGTCTCAGGGTGGAAAAATCCAAAATGCCCTTGCATTTCATGTGGATGGTGAATCTGCATACTTTCCATATCGATGACGCCATTAACCCACCCCTCGACCTCTAGCCTTCGACCTCTGAACCCAGCGACGTCTCATAACAACAACACAACAACGGCAGACTATTGCTTGTGTTCATGTTTCTTGCAACTCACTCGCCTTGTAGTCGAGTGTGAGTCGCAGCATCAGTTCGACCTTATTATGGTCCACACAAACGCTTCTGGTTTCCCTGCACAAGCCATTTTCCGTCTTCTTCTTGTTGTGTTCAGTCGATCTGTTGGGACGTAATATTCTTGAAACGATGCCGAGTAAGACCGGAGGAAAAAATATCGTTTGGGTACGTGTGGACAAGGTCTTAAGCTTATTTTGGTCAAAGATTGCTGTTAAATACGTCTTGTTTATTTGTGACCAGTGTTGGGAATAAACGGCGTTGGCGTTAGAATAAACAGCGTTACCAACGCGTTACTTTTTTTCAGTAATGGGTATCTAACTAATTACTATTTCCATCGTTACAACGCCGTTACCGGTTACCGACTATTAAATGTGGCGCGTTACAAACTGAAGCTGATCATTGAAGCTGTTGTCATCCCGACTTGGCCTCTCAGCCACCGGGACTGCAGAGCTGTTTTTTTTTCCTCTGGTGAGGGAGGAGGGAGGGGCGAGACAACCGCATAAGTGATGATGATTGGCTCTCTAACTTTGAGTGAGAGTTCTTAAGCCAATCAGAGGCAGTGTTCGGTTTACGCGCAAGCCACACAGCAGCCTCGCACACACAAACTAGCAGAGGTGAGCTGCAGCAATGGCGAGTCCGGAGGGAAAGTTAACGTTTTCAAAGTGGAAGTACAGACACTACTTTAATCTCCTTTGTCCACGTCCGTTGTAAGCAACTCTGATCTAATGAAGCATCTGTCAGTGGCACACGCTTCTACCAAACTAACACTGGCCAAAAACTCCGTTGCTGACCGCCGTTGATGATGATAGCAGGCCAGGTGTGGCTAACGTGAGCTCCGCTAACAGTTTCACAAAAACTTGTGACACAGACTGAAACTGAATGCAATGATAGACAGGTATGTTGTTGAGAACTTGCTCCCCGTCATCAACAGCTGACTCAGACTCCTTCAGAGCACTCACAGGCAAAATATCGGGGAGAGCAGGAGCCGGTCCGCCATGCAGAAGACATTTTCTAAACATGTAATGGCTGCCGAGTACGCTAAAATGACTGCCGAGCTCAAAAGGGGGAAGAAATAAAAGCGCAAACGCAATAGTTACTTTCCTGTAACTAATTACTTTAATAGTGGAGTAATTCCGTTATTAACTCAGTTACTTTTGGGAGAAGTAACTAGTAACTATAACTAATTACTTTTTAAAAGTAACGTGCCCAACACTGTTTGTGACTACCATCCCCATCCATCACCGGGTAGGTAGTATCACACTATGGGTTGGCTGCCCTTTAATGTTACTGAGAAATAGAAAAAGTAGGGAATCTTTAAAATTACTACTAAGAACACATATCAAGAGAACATAACAGTAAGATCATTCCTATAAGTGCAATCTTTATGGTATTTAATAATATTACAAACAAGACTGAGAACAATAATGCTCATCTCACCCTGATGTCAGTTAATCACTATCAGTGACACATTTTGTCACATTTGACTGTCAACCGTGAAGACAATGCGACAAGCATCCCCAACTGGGAGTCTTTGTTTTTGCTAGCAACTGAGCCAACATCCACATTTTGCAGCTTAGCAAAGAAAAAAATACATCTAAACTAAAGCATTCCCCTCATAATTTTATTTAAGAACTGTAAATTTGAGATTGTTAATTGTTATGATTGTTTTATTTCAAACCCGTTCAATCTCTTATAAGAGAAACACAAAAGAGTGGGATATTTACATTTTGACATGATAAACACTTAAAATAATGCCCCCCTCAATGTTAGGTGTCCTGCTCCTAAAATGACCCTGTGGGTTATCACCAACCCCAATTCTGAAAATTTGTGGACTAAACTTTTTTCTTAATCAGCGCCCTCTATCTATCATCTAGTGAACATAACACAAACCCATTTGACAACAAACCCTTTTCTCCCCTACACATATCTACCCAGACACAAACACACAATGAAATATATGACCAATGATAATTTTTCATTAAACTCTGTGGTCAAAAACCACAAAAAAGCTCATAATGACATAAAAGAGCAAATACTCCCATTTGTTTGATAAACGACTGTAATGAGTAATAGTCGATCAACATTTTGGTAATTCATTTTCTGTGATCAGTTGCTCAGGTAAACATTTAATTTGATCACATTTTTGACATAAAACCTTCTGGAATGGGCTGCATCACTAAAGGCAATACACTGCTCTTAAAGGGTACCACCACCAATTCTGCACATTAAATTGTATTTACAAGTTTGGGGGTGTACTACTGCATAAGAAAAAAATAGGAAAAGTGTTAAAGCCTGTGATCTAATTCAGTGATTCTTAACCATAGGGCCGCTTGGGCCGCAAGCGCCACCTAGAGGGCCGCAAAAAACTTTCAGTTTTGCACCTGTGGGCCGCGGGACTGCATAGGTTATCATATGAAGACACCAGAGAAAAGCTGTTATCCATGAGACGCTAAATTACAATGCAGCTTCCGACCACACGGTGGCAGTAATGCGTCAGTAAGTTGTTTAAGAAGCTCACAGAAGAACAGAAGAAGACATTCAGCTTGCTGCTCACCTGTAGCCAGGGGCGTCGCACCCGTGGGGGACTTTTCCCGGTGAGAGGGTTCAACACCCACACTTTTTCTGCCGTTTATCTGCAGTTTTGCACAAACGCCTCACTACAGTCACTCAGTTTCTCTGTCCGCTCCAGTCTGCGCTCGCTGCAGCTGCCTCCTCTCCCCCTCCCTCTCCTGTTGCTGCTTCAAACATGACACCGGCTTTGGGACTGACCGGCTGATGATTGGCTGTTCTGCCTTAAGTCCCACCTCTCTTGCTGTGTTAGATTTATTGTTCAGCTCGTGCTGATGCTGCGGGAACAAACGTAAAATACCAAATAATAGCCGGGCGTTTATTTGTTTCAATCACTTAACAGACCAGGCGTTTATTTGGGACAGGCGTTTAATTCCCTCCTCACAAAAATCCGGGATGAAAATGTCAAAAACTTTGCCAGCTTGTCTGTGAATTCTCTGGCATCCTTCTGGGCACAACACGTGAAAAAGGCGAAGAAGAAAAACGTGCAGTGTCAGTGGTCACGTCTTCTTCCTTGATGTTTTTTCAAAATAAATTAGACTCGGCATTTACTTGGAACCGGCGGTTATTTACCAAAATATACACCTCCACCCAGCGTTTAAAGGGGACCACATGATGTGTTTCATAATGTTTTTATGTGTTTACAGCTGCGAATGTATGTAACGCTGTTACTGTGATGACACATGACAGTTAAATATTGAATATGTCTATAATAACCACCGCGTTGACAGTTCGGGACCCGTGTCAAAATTAAGAGACTGTTCTGTGAAACTTTCTTCTGCCCATGCCCACAATATGTTGACAGAAGTTCATTAAAAATCTTTGTGGTTATCACGTATAATCACGTAATTGTATTATTTATTAAACTTTATTAACGTATTACCATGTTAAACTCTAAGTGGATTTGACTTATTATTGAATACAAATCAAACCAAGAGTGAGATCAATTAAACCTATACGCAGTGTTGGGGAGACTTAAACTACATGTAGTTGAACAACATAGCTTACCTACAATTTGCTGTAACTTGCTGGTAGTTAAACTACATTCATATTTAGTGCTGCGTCAAGTAATTCAACTACTTTTTGAGTAATTTTTTGTAGTTTAACCACTCAATTTACAAACTACAATTTTGGCCAATAACATGAGATATATATATATATATATATATATATATATATATATATATATATATATATATATATATATATATATATTTCTTTTTTTTTTTTTTATTAAAAAAAAGATCTATATAATATACATTTTATTTTATTTTTCTTTGAAGAAGTTCAACACTGGTGTCCCAGCCAGTGCAGCATGTGAGCGGCTTTTTAGTGTTGGTAAAGATGTTTTTAGTGCCAAACGGATCCGGCTGTCTGATAAAAACTTTGCGAGACTGCCCATGTGGCATCTAGTTCTAGTGCCTCAGTGTTAGAGCCTCTGAAGTTCCTGTGATGTTGACCAAAAATGTCAGCTTTTGTTCTTTAAAAAATAAAACTTGAGAGGCATATTTGTATGTGAATTTTTTGTAGGCTATTATATTTTGTTTCATATACACCATATGTTGATTTTTTTAATGCTGATTTAAATGAGTATAATGAGTATAAGTAGTTGCTAAAGCTACTTTTTTTAGCCGTAGTTTTACAAACCACATTTCTCCAGGAGTAGAAATGCAGTTTGTTAAAACTACTGCCAGGCTGAACTTCATGTAGTTTTACCAGCTACGCTTGCAAAGTAGCTTCCCCACTGCATATACAGTGTTAATATTTAATGGGCCCCGGGCCACTCTGCACTGAAAAAAATGGGCCTTAAGGTCGAAAAGGTTAAGAACCCCTGATCTAATTAACTGCCTCTCCAGTGATGTGACTCAGTGGCTAAGGTGCACCGTAGGTAACATAGGTACCAGGTTTTAAACAGCAGGCTACTGATTCATATTTGCACTCCTATAATACTGTTTGGACTCATTTGGGTGGTTTAAAAACAAATTAACCAGATATAACCACTGAGTGACAATACTGAAGGCAATTTATCAGACTACATTCAGTTTATTCTTTTTTCACACTTGCAGTAGTACTCCCCAAGACCTTTGATGTGTAAAATTGGTAGAGTTACCCTTTAATCCTCCACATTAGCTGAGGTGTTTAGCGACTGAGGGTACCTTGTACAGAGAGTCTGTGTTGGGTTTGGTGCGGATGCCAAGGTCATGTTTGAGCTGCCCCAGGGTCCTCATGCCCGCCCAACTGTCCTTCTGCCCGACAGGCAGCAGCAGAGAGGTGACAGGGTTGTAGAGCTGAGGAACAGACACTGGATACCAGGAGCGCAGGAACACAATGTCTGCACAACAACACGTCACACAGAACCAAACACATCAATACTAATACAGAGGGGTCCCTCAGAGGCGATATATCATTGTAAAAAGTATTCTTACACCTTTGCATAATGACTGTAAAATAAAAATTAATAAAGATGACAGTAACTTTTACCTAATGTCAGCGGTACAGTCACAAACAGACACTCACCACTCATAAGGAGGCGGTCCTCGAATGTGGCTCTATAAGCTCCAGGTGGTGTCGACAGCGCCTTCTTGATCTGACCTCTGATCCCTGATACTGTCCGAACCGACGCGCCTTCAAATTTAGCCACCTCCAACACTGTGTTGAACATGCCCTGTAAACACACAGAGTACAATCAAAACACATGTAGTATTAATGTAAAACTTTCTTCGACACATCATCCTGCCTGTTCAACAAGCAAAGCAATGCGTCAACCAAAACTGCTGCTGCCCCACCACAACTATCAATACTGAATGGTGTGTTTCATCAAAACTCTGGCCTGAGTTTTGTCAGGTTTGTTATTTTTGTAACATGTCTGTCGTTTACATAGTTTCTTTAAATCAAGACAACTTTCTCTTATGGGAGATAACAATAACTACCTTGTTGGTTAACTATGCTGCTGGTCAGCCTCCAAGTAAAGAGTTTCTAGAGCAAATTCTAACTCTATAATGTGTACTTTTTCACATTATTGATCAATCATATCTAGCTAAACCTATTTTTGGGATCATACTAACTGAGATACCTATAGGATAGACTGACGTAAATAAAGGTTTCCCCACCTTAACGAAACAGGTGTTCTTAAAGATCTTGGAGGGGTAACCAATGAGTTTGAGCTTCTTCACTACAGTCACTGATTTATCCAGGTCCAGGATGACTCCTGTGGCTGCAATACGGAAATTAGCCTGCAGAGAGAAAACAGGAATTTTGAAACTGAATATCACCCCAACAACACATAATTCCATATGAATAATTTATACAACAGTGTTTAGACTTGGAGCCACATGATGATTACAGGGTTCGTACACATATTTCAAGGTCAAATTCAAGCACTTTTCAAGCACTTTTAAGGGTCATTTTTAAGATTTTCCAGCACCTTATTGCTGGGGTAAAATACGCATCTACAGGAAAATATAAACTCATTATTTTTTCTTCACTTTTTATCACAATTATGTACACTGTATTATGCTGTGAACATCTAAAATTATGTTTCATAATAGCAAAAACTTAAGAAATTAATTATCCAGTCTGATCCCAATTTTGTGAAAGACACAGAGTTATAATGTCAAGCACTTTCAAGCACTTAAACTAAAATCCAAGCACTTTTCAGACCTTGAAAACACAACATTGAAATTCAAGTACTTTCAAGGATTTCAAGCACCTGTACGAACCCTGTAATTAAATTGTCAAAGCAAGTATTATTGCCATCTTGCTATTGCCATGTGTGAAACTGACAAGGTTCTTAAGTTTTGAATTGCATAAAATGTTCACTCTGGTTTAAATGCTGTAAGTTAACTTGTAAATAACTGACTTACTTTAGTTCCTGCTACTGACTGCACAGCTAGGAAGCCGGTGCCCTGCGGTGTGACAGGACCTTTAGTGAGACAAAGAGAGTCAGAATATGTATTATTACTATCACATAGAGCTGATAATAAGAGATATGAGAGATAGGACCGAAAGCATTACTTCTCAGCAGATCTGGAATAAACATCTCTTCATAACAAAGGCAGAACTTCTGCTGACTTTACAGAGCCAATGCGTCTGCATCCCAGATGAGTTATCCCTTTGTTTCTACCACTTAAAAACAATACATACAAGTACATGAATGCAGTTGGTAGTGCAGAAATAATCCATCCATCATTTCAAATCTTAGTAAAGCAGTGTTGTGTGTTAAGTAGGTGTTAACAGTATAATCTGATTATATCGTGTGACAGATGTATCAGCATGGCCGAAATATCAGCAAATTTTATTACAGACGTGTCTACAGTGGGCCTGGGAGCTTAACACACTGCAGCTAAAGAAAACATAAATCTTCGCTAATGTAAGGACACATGGGACAATATTTAGACTCAATCCTGCAAAGTGGGAAACAAAACCAAATACAGAAACGCTGCTAGTATCATTATGTACAACTATGGTGTGTTAAAACTTTGTCTAACCCCAGATGGAGGCTCCACAGTGCATGTGCTGTGGTGTGTATTTGAGCAGGCGGTGGCGTCCGTTGTGATCCTCAATGTGGTAGAGGGGGATGGTCTGGAAGCGTCTCCAGCCTAATGACAGGATGAGGGGGTCCCGTGTCTTCAGGATGCGGTTGTGCCAGCGGTGTTTCTTCAGTCGCATCTGACAAAGACACAGTTTTAGATATGTGCTCACCATTTTGAAATGTTTTGTCCAAATAGGGGGATTACTCATGTCAGGACTCTCTGCAAGCAGCAGCAACCATATAAAAAAAAACAATAATGTCTGATACAGGAGCCAAGAGCAGTCGTCATTTGACTTTTTTCCCCTGTAAAAGTTTTTTTTTCCCATCAACATGGCAAGTTTTTCCTCACTCAAATTGAGGGTCTAAGGATGGAGGATGTTGTTCACTGCACAGATTGTAAAGCTCACTGAGGTAATGTGATTATGATTTTGGGCTATATAAATAAAACTGATTTGATTTGATTTTATCCCATTCAGAGCCCCAGATTAATTTTTATACTGGTTGCACTGGTGTGCCTAACTTTTGCACTAAGTGCAGTGTTGGGCACATTACTTTTAAAAATTAATTAGTTATAGTTACTAGTTACTTCTCCCAAAAAGTAACTGAGTTAGTAACGGAATTACTCCACTATTAAAGTAATTAGTTACCAGGAAAAGTAGCTATTGCGTTACTTTTATTTCTTCCCCCTTTTGAGCTCGGCAGTCATTTTAGCGTACTCTGCAGTCATTACATATTTAGAAAATGTATTTCTGCATGGCGGACCGGCTCCTGCTCTCCCCGGTATTTTGCCAATGAGTGCTCTGAAGGAGTCTGAGTCAGCTGTTGATAACGAGAGCAAGTTCTCAACAACATACCTGTCTATCATTGCATTCAGTTCAGTCTGTGTCACAAGTTTTTGTGAAGCTGTTAGCGGAGCTCACGTTAGCCACACCTGGCCTGCTATCATAATCAACAGCGTCAGCAACGGAGTTTTTGGCCAGTGTTAGTTTTGTAGAAGCGTGTGCCACTGAGAGATGCTTCATTAGATCAGAGTTGCTTACAATGGACGTGGACAAAGGAGATTAAAGTATTGTCTGTACTTCCACTTTGAAAACGTTAACTTTCCCTCCGGACTCGCCCTTGCTGCAGCTCACCTCTGCTAGTTTGTGTGTGCGAGGCTGCTGTGTGCGTGTGTGGCTTGTGTGTAAACCAAACACTGCCTCTGATTGGCTTAAGAACTCTCACTCAACGTTAGAGAGCCAATCATCATCACTTATGCGGTTGTCTCGCCCCTCCCTCCTCCCTCACCGGTGGGAAAAAAAAACAGCTTTGCAGCTCCGGTGGCTGAGAGCCGAGTCGGATGACAACAGCTTCAATAATCAGCTTCAGTTTGTAACGTGCCACATTTAATAGTCGGTAACGGTAACGGCGTTGTAACGATGGAAATAGTAATTAGTTAGATTACCCGTTACTGAAAAAAAGTAACGCCGTTGGTAACGCCGTTTATTCTAACGCCGTTATTCCCAACACTGACTAAGTGTACCAGCTAAGAATTTAGGTCCACCCAGTAAAACACTTTGTGTTTCATAACAAATAACCAAAATGATTATAAGCAGGAATAAAGGTGAAAATTAATGTTAGAGTTCTCAACGAGTTGGGCTGGCCCGACAAACCCGACCGGACCCGCAGGTTCGGGACGAAAAAATACATAAATGAGCTGGGTCAGGTCGGGCCTCGGCCTTCCTTTTTTATAAAACACATTTCATAAAACACATTTCTTGCAGGTTGTAAATTATATATTGTTTGTTGTGAATCATTGCTGTTCACGTGTGGTGAAAAGTAAGTCTGGCTGCCTGCTGCATGGGGAGGGGCAGACGCAGACCTGACGCCGCTGCGTATGATAACAAGTGTATGAGGAAAACAATGCAGGTGCGCGGGGGGTCGGGTTCGGGCCGGGTTCGGGCAGACAATTCATACTGGTGTGTCGGGCTGCGTCGGGTTCGGGCTTAAAAACCCGCGGGCTGGGTCGGGTTGGGTTGTAATTTTCAGGCCCGTTGAGAACTCTAGTTAGAGTCCATTTAAAATGCTTTGTTGTGAAAAAAGCGGGGGGGAAAAAAAGCGAAAGACGCAGTTACCATTTGCAACTTATCAGGACATTTACAGTTCATACTAATCATGAGCAAACAAAATGCCCATGTCAGAATACAAATGAAACCATTGCACATACCTGCAGGTATCCTATGTTGCCCTCGCTGGAGCTCAGACCTCCGAGGATGATGGGATAATGAGGATCAAAGTTGGTGACAAACTCACAGGGTAGGGAGGGGATTTCTAATCTGACGTACATTCCTGGTCGGAAGCCTTCGTATTGCACTCTGGTCCCATCATCCACATCCTCAAACTCTGCCCTGTTCAGCTGAGGATAGAATGCAAAAAAACTATCATCATAAAATATTCTTAGAGAAAAAAGCCAGAAACAAATGAATCTACCTACTTTGAAGGCAAAAGTATCCAGAAAAGCAGAATGTTGACATTATCATGTCCTTTTGCAATTCATCTATCTGACTAGTGCACTGCCCGTAGGAAGCATGTTTTCCAAAAGAAAAAAACTTTTTCATGGATGGCCAAATGAGGCTGTGTTTGAAGGTGGGACGTCAGGGATATAATTGGCTGTTTTTGACTACTTTTGATTATACCATTATATTTCACCTTAAAAACTATTTACCTTGCCTTACTTGGTGTAATTATTTTTAGCACAACCTCACATGTGTGACTGTACACTTATTTTTTCATTTTAAGGTACTATATTAACACTATGGACCTAAAATCACAAAATAACATAAAATCAGAGTAGAAAAAGTTAGTTTTTTTACTGTGAAAACCACAAATATGTTTAATGAACCAATTGCATTAGTTATAATGCAAATATAAATTGTTGTTTACTAAATTGGTGCATAAGTTTTTGAAATTTACAAAGTTATGTGTAACTATTTACATTTAAATGCAGGCAATGCCTCAGGCTCATCAGCTCATTCCTGCCTGTTCCACATTCAGCCGTCTCCTCCTTGGTTTGCCTCACAACACGACTCCACTACTCACTAAACACACCACACCAAATATTACATAACACACTAACTATACACTCCAAACACGCTATATGTCACAAATCTCTCAACTCTCAAAACTCGCTATATCTTTCGCCGTCTCCAACACATCACTGCTGCTGTCAATCATCCGCCGATGTCCCTCCCAAAACTTCCTGTTGCTCAACAACCAAACTTGCTGCTTGGACACTTTCGTGACAAAAGCACATTTGTACTGTTTCTTCCTGCACCAGACATAAAGCAAACGTAACGGCAATGTTAGCGAAAAAACACGTTGGACATTATTTACCCTAAATCCAGTTTTGGACGTGCCAGCGGTGTTGCCAGATCGGATTGACAGTTTCCAGCCCAATCAGATCTTAGAACCCGCCCAATCCACTAAAGACCAGCCCAAATCACAAAGTTGCCAGACACCCTTGTGCTCCTCCGGCGCTCGTGAAGGGCTCCCGCAGTTCAGAGTGCTGTTTTCACAATATTAAAAACCCGCCAAATGTGGACAAAAGCAGCCCAAATTTTATTCACCCGCCCAATGTATTTTTTTCCCGCCTGGCGTCGACAAAAGTAGCCCAATTGGGCGGAAAACCACCCAATCTGGCAACACTGCGTGCCAGTGCATCTGCTCTGTCAACTCGGTAGGTAGGCCGTGTGGGTCGGTTAGCGGCTAGCAGCTAGCTAAACACGAACATCCACAGATTCCGATCCCACTTTGTTGACCGCGCGTCTCCGGATCTCCTCAGACCCGAACAGACTCGGTCTGGACTTGTTTAATCTCATTACAATCCACAACAGTCAGTTTAGATGAACAGAACAGAATGGGACCGAACCGCCTGCAAAATCCCGGTCCAGCTCGCGCCGCTGCAGGTATAAATCCACTTGTGACAAAAGCACATTTTAACTGTTTCTTCCTGCACCAGACACAAAGCAAACGTAACGGCAATGTTCGCGAAAAGAGCGTTTTGGACATTATTTACCCTAAATCCAGTTTTGGACGTGCCAGTGCGTCCGCTCCGTCGACTCGGGCGGTGGGCCGAACATCCACAGCGCGTCTCCGGATCTCCTCAGACCCGAACAGACTTGGACTTGTTTCATCTCATTAATCCACAACAGTCAGTTTAGATGCACAGAACGGAACCGAAACGCCGGCAAAATCCTGGTTGAGCTCACACCGCTGCAGGTATAAATCCGCTTGTTTCTTCAGGTATGTCGTGGGCTTGAGCTCTGCAGTGATTGGCTCTGGTGCGCGCGTGGCCACTGTGTGCAGTGATTGGCTCTGGTGCGCACGTGACTGTAGTGGCTCCGGTGTACAATGCTCAT